>NC_092589.1:22310000-22610000 GCF_047663525.1 Anas platyrhynchos
AATATCCCTTTAAATACACCAAAAGAGAGATGTTTCTGGCTGTTTCCCTACAGGAGCCAGGCAGATTATCCCAAGAACTGATCCTTCATGTATGCACCACACACTCCAGTTCATCCAAAGGTTCATACCAAAGAATTGGTCAGGCTTGCACAGATCAGATAGCTCCAGAAGTACCCCACAGAGGTCTTCCTTTCTTATCACATCAGTCTGACAATGCTTGTGAGTAACTTCATGGTCAGTCGAGACTTCAGACAAATAAGTTTTTGCATGTTTTTGAGGCTTTACTAGATAGGTGGATCTTTTCACACTTGCGTGCTTCTTGCTTTTGAGCCTCCCCTAACCTTTTGAAAACATTTCTACATATTAACACTTTGGAAAATGGGCATAGAGCTGACACAACCAAACAAAAATAGAGGAAAACTGATAACACTGGCATGAAGCAACATTACCCTCAGTGCATCACTTTGGAAAGCGCTATCTCCAGGTAGAATTCACAGTCAAATGTAAGTTTCTAGTTAGGTGAGGAGTGGTTTTAAATTCTACTTGATTCTAATTTCTATGGTCATATTTGAATCATTAGCAATTTCGCAAGTGTCTGGTATTTTTAACTGTCATCAGCAGGGACCCTGACAGCACTGGGGTTTGTAAACTGTGTTTGAAGCTATTTTCAAATATGGTTACAATCTAATATGACTGTAAAGTGATTTATTGATTGCATTCATACTTGCTAAGAAATTATGCTGAGGTCTATGTAAGTAACATCATAACTTCAGCTATTTACAGCTGAAATTAAAGTAAATTAAAAAAAAAAGTCTGTTTGCTATAAAAAGTGAATGCTTGTTAAAATCACATTGCCTTATAGGATATCAGAAAAACAGTTACAAGGCACAACTGTTTTACAGATGGAAAAAGATAAAAAAGATTATTCTTTGGACCTATACATTGTAGTCAAAATGCTTACTTTAATTGTCTGTTTATTTACTTGTAAGCAATTGCTTTGGAACAGCCCCACAGTAAGTATAAGCTGTGTGCTCCGCAGAGGGGTCAAGCACAAAATCTAGGCTGCGGACTTCAGGTTTAACTTCAAAGACCATGCCTACCCAAAGGTATTCCAATGCCTTCTTCCACTTGCATCAACTCTCAGTGAAACTGAGAGAGAGTAAGCCCCTCTGAGGGCATGATCCTTTGACACTGATATATATTCCTCATTGGAATCTGTACTTTTGGGAAAACAAAAGAGCAGAAACCAGAAAAAAAAACATTTTCCTCTGTGGCCTCGTAATCCTCCCCTGTACCTGCAGTTTCTCTAAGGTCGACCATGGTTCCCAGTAGAGGACAAAACTGCCAAACAGGCTGGTCTAATTAACCAGAGTTTTACCTACTAATTAGTAACAACAAGAGCATACAGCAATCAATAGGACACCTTATGCCACTACCACTCAAGTCTACTTAGCCTACCACTGGCACTGCCATATCCTTGAAGCGTATTTGCAGTGTTCTTCCTGCCACCCTCCCACACAGCATGAAATTTTAGTGAGGATAAGCTTTTCTACTATACTAGAAATTAATAAGTAACACTCTTAACCTATGTGATGCAGCTAAAATTGGTGTATAATGAGGAGCCACAGAACTTTTTAATAGAACATTTTGGCTACCACTTGGATTTAATGCTAATTCCATATATGGACAATGAGTAACAGAGAATTCACCTATTGCAAAGAAGTTGCATCCAGACTTGTATAACACACATCCCACTCAAGCTCAAAGGTAACCATGCTCTTTTGCTTCGCTGCATGTTCATATGTTTAGCAACTTATTTCTAACTTCATATGAAAAAACAACCAACTCAACGATGTATCCTGAAGTCATTTTAAACTCGTTCTGAGTAACTTCTGAAGGACAGCTGGCAAAAAAGCTGTATGTTTAAAGAAGAGAAAAAAACAGAAAATCTGTACACCATCTTCTCCAATATAAAGACCAAACTGCTAAAATTAGTTACTGGAATTTCTCCTTTGCATGCCAGCTTCATTCGAGTCTTGTTCCAAATGACCACTAACCATCAATCCTCCTGACTTTGAAATAATCCACAACTCATTATTAAGACCTATTTGCATGCAACCCCCTCTCAAAAGATTGCATATTTGCAATCTTATTTTAAAAAACGTGCTTTTGTTCCAGTGTCCTGAAACTGCCTGTATGAACACAAAGAACTCAGATGCCCTCTCAACCCCCACTGGAAGTGACAAGTGAGTCCTTCTAAAATTGCAGACACTCACTGTCAAGTGCAGGTGTTTGTAAACAAGTTTGGAAATGTTTCTAATTATAAACCATAGGAGTTAAAATTAGAAGTCCAATCCGCTGGCTTTAAAAAAAGAACTTCCAAAAGGGTTCATCTAAATGAGAGCAACCAGTGATGTTTAATTTAGTTGCAAGAGCAGAATTTCTATGCAGAATGACATAGTGCTCTTCAAACTTTCCACTATGAGTTACAGTACATTTCTTAAAAAAAAAAAAAAGGATTTTGATAAGAATTTTAATTCTGATTTGCTGTCATACTATGATAGTATATATTTGAATGCACAATCTAAAAATACCCTATTCACAGTTCTCCTGCATTTAACATAATTAAAAAAGAAGAAAAAGAAGTGTTCTTAAAAATTCTTAATCTGTCTTGACTGCCAGCATGAAAGTTCAGCTTTTTATGGGAACTTCCCACATTGACCTTCTGAGAAGTTTGACCAGGTAACTCTGCTTGAAGGAGCCATACTTTTCTGGCTGAAGTTCTTCCTGATGAACTCACCAACTGCAACATGAGGCTCACACTGCCCTGGCCCAAACTGCCAAGGGATGAAGCTGGGGAGGACAAAAGGTACCAGAGCCCTGGCTGATGCAGATCTCAGGATGCTGCCACCAAACTGGTGGTGTCCTAGGAGCTTTCACTCCTCTGGTACAAAAATAAAAAATGCAGTTCCAAGAAGCCATGTACTATTTCACAGAATACTACTACCCAACTCTTCCTTCTTCCTTTCCTTTCCAGTATTCCCTGTGTAAAAAATAATACCAATTCCCGCATTTTTTCCGAATAGCATTTTGCAACTCGCTGCCTTTAACAACCATGACCTTACCAGTTTAGTGCCTACCTTGTAGTTAGAAAGTGCATGCTGGGTCAGGATGGGAACACCAACACGCTTTCACACGGGGAGCTTTGCAATCTGTGTTTCCTTTGCTTCAAGCCATGGATATAATGTGGAATTAATTACCGCTTGAACCAAATGATACCAATAACAGCCTGTTATTGACACGAGAACAGGATGGAGAAGTCCAGTTCTCTGTTTCAGTGGAGGGACCACAGTAAGTGGGAGCAGAGTGAGGGCACATCTCCCCTGCTTCTGATAACAGCTGGTGGTCGCTCCCCCTCTATTCCTGGGCTTGGGTGACTTGCCCTCCCCTCTCCTGGCTGGTGCAGTGCGAGCTCCCCCTCCTGTCCCAGCCTAACCTGTGGCAGACTTTGTTCTACTGGAAGTGTTGCCCGACTGAAGAGAGCAGGTTCAAAGGCAGCAACAGGCAGCTGGGTTTCCTGCTAGAAACTGGCACCAAAATTAATTCCCCGAGGGTGAAATATTAGAATCATAATACCTATGTGAATGCATTTATTAAACATAGTTATACGTGCATATGCCCAGATTTGGCATATACGTGTATATACTAAATATATTGTGTATATACCTACATGCGTATACACATAGATACATCAATGCAAATCTTTAATGCTAGTAATCTTGTTGCTATTTTAACTCAAATTAAGTACAAAAGCCATTAGTTTCTTCAAGCCCATCTAATTCTTGAAGCATCTAAGCTTCTGCATGTACCTGTTCTGTGTTCAACTGGATGAGCATTTCCTTTTTCCTAAATGAATAGATATCGGAGCTGTGTTTGCAAATTTTTTTTTTTAAAAAAAAAGGCTTTTCATTAGGTATATAAATATTTTAATTAACAAAATGCATGTATTTAGGAGATTCAGCATCAAAGTCTAGATCAGATAGAGCAATTAACACATTACTGTTTTTCTAAGACATTAGATAAAAGAAAATACATTTAGCAAATGTTTAATCGGACTTAAATTAAGCATTTGAGTGCTAAAATAATCTCTGATAGAGATTTATTCCTAATATTTTCTCTGTGCTCAAAATGACAGCACAAAGAGCAGCACAAATGCATATATCTTCTACCAAAAATAGCTGAAAAATACTATAGAAGAGTGCCTGCTGGGTTGGTTATAAAAGTAAAGTATAATCCATTAACTGCTAATTAGAAGCATCAGAAGCAGGCTTTGCTGCAATGAGAGCTGGCCCCTAAGTAGATGTTTCTGTAACCATTTAAAGGCACAGGGTTTCTCCAGTTGCTGAGAATGGAGCTTGGATGGTTTCAGCATAAAGGCCATGTGAAAAGAGACTATGGCACTTCGCCATGTTACCCAGCTGTTTTCTAAATATGATGACAGGTGCCATTTTTTCCATTTGATCGTGGAACGTAATACATCTTCAAACAAATTTTCCCCAACTAGTCTGGTGCAGTTACATTTCAGAGATTCAAATATAAGAATGTTTTTTTCTTTTTTTTTTTTTTTTTTTCCTCTCTGACAGACACATTGCACTCTGGCAGATATTTCATTATCTGCTTTTTCTCAAATCTGATCTTTGTTGTATGTATCATTTTGCTTTTTACTACTACTGTAAGAGGAAAAGAATAAGCATGTGGACAAAAGATTTCATTCTGAAGATTTTTGGTTTTGTTTTTTTTAAGAAAGAAGAAGAAAAAAATGCTAGTATTCACAATTAAAATACATAAATTTGCCTTCCAATAAAGAAAGATTCTCTTCTTCTTTGTCTTCTGCTTCATAAAAGATGAAAAGTATCTCTGTAATTTCTCCTATTCTTTATCTGACTGACTAACTGGTGAAACCATACTCCTGCACTACTGCTGAAAACCAAAAAGACATTTTGTTCCAGTTGCCTATCAAAAGGCTTTAAGGGATCAGGGCAAAAAGTTGAAGATGAAAAAATGCCGATATCCCAGCTCCCTGAAGCCAAGACATGAGAAGTGGCAATTATGGACATGAGCAACAAAGAGATGTTGCTGTGCAATGGATGACAGGCTCCAAACCCAAGCCATGATGATGTGGAGCCAAAGCTGGTTTGGCTGCCCCCAGGGCTCAAGTGGCTTTGAGCAGTGGATGATGACAGGATACAAGTCTGGCTGCATAACTTGAAGAATCAGGAAAAAAACAAGCAGATAACTAACTTCCCCTTTTAAGAAAAGGGACATAGCTAACATGAGGGGAAACAGTTCAGGTCAATGTTTGGGGATTTTAATCTACTTGGATCGACCAACTAATAAACAAAGGAAGAAAGTTTGTGTGAGGCAGGAAATGAGGGCAGTTCTTTTCTATCTGCCTTATTTCCACCTACAAACCCAGAAGAAACTCTTTGTTTCTCTTGAAATGGTTAAACGGGGATCCATTAACGAAGACTAGGATGGTTAAGAATAATTTTCTGAACTTAAACATCTAAGAAACAATAAAAATACAATTGTAATAGAAATAACAAAATTATATTTAGATAAAATCAATGTCTTAAGTATCTGTTAATCCTGGCACCAGCTTTTAGAAGGTACATAAGCACTTCTGTTTTCATTGTGGATATAAGAAAATAACCATAAAATGCCCCAAAGCCATGGAGGGTGTCAGTGTCAAAGACATGATTAGTAGTTCAGAAGTTATCTGATTCGGGTCACATGGCGTTCCAAAAAACATACCTAAATATAGCATGCAAGAGATCTGCACAAAGAGCAATCCCATCATAGGAGCAAACTAAACTCTCCTTTCCACAAAATTAATTAGGGTTATTTTGAGGCAACCCAATGACAGCAAGGAGGAAAGATCAGTCCTTGCCCTGCCCAGTTCTGCACGAGCAGATGTCTCTGATGGAGAGGAGCACAAGTTCGCAGCACTGGGATGCAGGGAGATATTTTGCAGTTCCTACGGGAAAGCACACACGGTGCTAGCGTGTAAGGTAGGTGTGACTGAATGAGTAAATACAGTACAGTAGAGAGAAGGATGAGCCGTCTGGAAAAGGGACTGTCAGGTAACCTGGGAGTAAATATCCAGGCAGGAAGTCAGTATTTAGAGTTCTGTAACTGCTAACATCATTGTTCTAATGGAGAAACCAAGCAACTTTTTTGAAAAAGAAGGTCCGTGTCAATCACAACCTCAGCACAGACTGAGTCTGGGAAAAGATAACGCTTCTGTAAAATTAAAAAAATGCCCTCTTGGAAGACATCCCCTCTGATATCCTGCACTTTGATCTTCCAGGAGGCTTGTCCCTTGCCAAGGAGGAGGATTTCCTCATGAAATACAGCATATAAACTAAATCTAACAGCCTCCCCTATATTAAGGCATCAGAAGCATCCACATGGAAATGTGTAAAACACACAAAAGGCAGCAGGAGCAGGAGAAAGGGAGGAACACTCCTCAGGCCTCTCAGGCTTCTTTTGGTCCTTCTCTGTAAAATGGCAGTGCTGTTTCCTACATTTTCTTAATACTGAATTTCAGTTTGGCTTCTGCTTCCAACTACTCTTGCTCCACTCACCCATTCCAATTAGCGTCTCCACTTCAATATTTCCCTATAAAACCTTTTTTGACAAATAAACATGCACAGTCTGGCATGCTACGGTGGAATGTTTAAGATCACAACCATGACTGTTTTACCTTTGCAACATGTCTGGTTCCTTTGTACCTAGGGAACCTCTGCTCCTCATTTGGATATTACAACAACCACAAAAATATAGATGCTACCTTGAAGGCCACAGCAAAGCTGAGGCCCAGGGTATGGCACGGACTGAGAATGGAAGACAGCAGGAGAAATCCAAAGAGGTTTTGTGAAGGGTGCTTCTGTGAGCATGTAGAGAGCAGGTTCTCCAGCCCAAATAGAGTAGCAGGTGCTCCAGAAGGCAGGTACTAACAGTCTGAGTGTGTGTGGTACGCAAACTGCAAATTTCGGCTTGAACGCTTCAGGCCATTAGCAGGTGCTTCAGGCAGTCATCCAAATCAAAGTAAGAAAGTGGAAAGAGCCAAATGCTGGTTAAAGAGGTTTGCAAATGCAAAAATCCCGGAGAGGGCAGATGAAATGTTTCCCTGGTTGTGGGAGCTTACTAGTAGGAAAAAACGAACATACAGAAAGCATTTTTTTTTTTTTTTTTGGAGGGGAAAAAAAAAAAAAAAAGCCTGTGTTTAGGATTTGACTATCTTGTACTCAAGCCCCGAGATGCAAATGTTGGCTAGGATGCTGAGATCAGCAGTTATATGTCCTCAGGTGGTTAGAGACAAGACAGAAAAGAGCTGGCATTTGGGGAAAATAGAGGGCCCATTTGATAACGCTTCACTTGAGTGCATGAGGGTTTCCCCTGTGGGTATTGTCCCAAAGAAAGCTCCAGGCAAGTTCAGACTGGTTCATTACTTGTCACATCCAGAAGGTGAGTCAGTTAATGATTACCCTGGCTCCCTTTTGCGTTCAGTTTCACATGCTTTCCATCAGAGAACTGCACTCTCATCAAGGCAAATACCACGCACAACAAACAGAAACACAGAAGGAATCTGTTTTTCAGTTGCTCACAGCAAATCTATAGCTATTTTATTTGTCAGGATTTTGCTGGCGTTTTGCAGATGGTGTTTTTGGTAGCTTACGCATGGAACATACAAACCATGTTGGGGGGTGCCATTTTTCCACAGAGAAGTACATGTCAGAGACCTGGCTCTTGCCCTCTTGCTTTATTTGGATTAACCTCCAAAGGGCCCAGGATGTCAGCCTTCCCAAACAGATACTGGGGCCTTGAAGCTGGTGCAGTTTCCTTATAAAAGCTGAGCTCTTACTTCCTCAAGGGTTTATTCCCCGGGGTCTCCTCAACCTGGAACAACAATTTTTGGTTCAAGCTATGTTACACAAAACACAGCAAACAAGATTGGCTCCCCCAATCTTTTGTTGATGCAGACTAACTGTATCAGCCAACGATAATATATTTAAGTCAGATGGTCGCTTGAACATTATTGGTAAAGTTCTTCTCACTGAGGGTTGTATCCTTTGCCAGAGGCTAGCAGGCTTGACAGAAGGAGAGAAACAAATTCCTTTCATCAGAGTAACATGAGTCAATATGTGGAAAGATACTTCCATCTGCTCTGTGTTTCTGGTGACATGACATTACCGTATAATTTGGTATACATTTCTAACAGAATACATAAAACAAGATAGCTCACCAAGCACCATTATGTCCCACATCTATGGGAAGTTCTATCAAACCATTTTCAACTTACAGAGCTATATGAGCAGCTAAAACTCACAATGGGAATGCTGGAGGGAAAAACATGTTGATGTTTATTTCAGAGAGTTGTGGCACAGACAGACCCATCTACAGCGCACTTCTAAAAGGAACACATTACATTTCTCAGAGTGCTCTCTCTCTGAAGAGGCCCATTTGGTCAGCTACAGAAATCACCAAGGGGACCTGCTGTGTGCAGCAACTTGTGGACGCACACAACTTCATAGATGTAACCCATCAGTAGAGCGGCCTGTGCTGTTTCTGCATTAATTTTGTGTCCCTGTATGTTAACAGAGCCCTGGGACTTTCATGGTCTGTGGGCAGCAAATCGGCTGAGCCAAAAGGGAAGGTTCCACCTGACTAAGCCAGTAGGAGCTATATTAAGCTTGTCTCAGCTGGAGGTCATTCTGCATATTTTGAAGGCTGCTTTCTTGGTAGTTGGTCAAGCAATCGGTGACCAGAAATTAAGAGCTTGATTTTTATAACACATATAACACTTCTGACATCTAGACCCTACATATGTAAAGGCTTTAATTTCTAAAACGCTTGGTCATAGCCATTTCTTTCAGGCCCAAGCAGGCTCTTGGGTTTGTTCAGCAGTTGCTTCGTGTCTCATTCTCATTGGTAGCCCAGCAGCCAAGAATTCATTTTCACAGTTCCAAAACACTTTTTGATACTTCCTGACCAAATGGCTTTGCAATGGAAATTGGTTTCTGACACCATCTGTTGTTACATAGTTCGGAAGTGTTAGCATTTTCCTTCAAGAGGGAAGAAGTTGGGGAGGACTCATGGCCAATCCCAATGGAATAGATATTCTTCTTCTTACTGTCTCTTTATGGGGAAGGGTTGGCCTATTTCTCAGCAGCTGTGAAATTGTCATCAGCAAGATTCTTTACAAAGCTCGGTGGCATATGGAATATATTGCTCACTTCTTAGTACTGTAAAAACAACCTTGCTGCATAACTGAGCTAGGCAAAGAAAGCAGGTGCTTGATTAAAAAAAAAAAATAAATCCATCATGCATCAAACATTTGTAGACAGCATGGAAACTCTAGACAAACATATTTTTGAGACAATTTTGCTTTCAAATTAACTAAATAGCATTTTAGAGAAGCTCCTAGGCTCCAGAGATGGAACAGTCCCTTAAAAACAAGCAGGTGAAATCACTCTGTTTCGGGATAAAATAATATCCTGCCACTCGCTATGGCAATACAGTCATGTTCCACACCTAAGAGAAGTTTCAGCCCTGCCCTGTGAAACATTAACACTGCAAGCACCTAGTCTCAATTTTTGCTGTGACAGGAGACTATTTAACATCGTGTTTAGTTCATCTCTTTTTTTTTTTTTCCACAACCCAGCCTTATTTTTACAGCTGTGGACTAGTTGAGAAATGAATTAAGCAAAGTAATAATAATAGAAAACATAGCATCTTGGTGAACACAAACAAATACAAAGGGCTAGAATTACAGGAGTTCACATTCTCCCTGCAGAAGATAGACAAACAGCAACAAAAGAGAAACAAGGTTTTTGAATTTGTTTGAATCCCAAATGTGAAACAGTCAACAGCATTTTCATACACAGGCAGAAAACACTACGAGAAACTGTTAGAAGAGAGATTATGAAGAGAAGCAGCTAATGTCCCCGCTGCCATCTATTCCATGGAAATTCCAATGCCCACTCAGCTGAATACATGCACGCATGCATATTCATATTCATGTTCTGCTGGACCTTGGGAAGTGACCAACACAGATGAAAGCGAGGGTCCACCTCAGCTTATTGGCTGGTTTGGGACGGCAGCAAACAGCAGATGCTTAGTGAAGATCACAGGGCAGGCATATAGTGACAATTCCCTACAATACTGTTCCCAACTTCCATCTATTTGTGGCTCAAAGACTTCCTTTAACACAAAACACACAGTTTTTCCAGATTAGCAATCTGTTTGTTTTTAGAAATCTGTGCTCACATTTACAGACTATTTTTTAGAGCCCAGGCTCCCCAGCTACACTGCACACTTCTTGCACTAAGCAAGCCACCTTATATTGACATGGAGAAACCCAGCCTGCTGCCCTGAGTCCTGAGGAAAGCATAAAGCAAGTGTCTGGGCAACAAGTGCTGCTTGAACTGCCATACGCGTCTTCTGTGCCCAGTTCAGCACAGAAGAGGGGTCTGCTGCAGCCACTGCATCACACTACAGAGAGATCCTTCTGTGATGGTGAAAGCTTGCAAGTCCTGCCTTAGGGTTTATGCTTTTATGTGACACATATACTAAAAAAGCAATAAATACAGGTCTGCCATGGATGGAGCTCTGAAGCTAGCCATTAGTCTCCTGTCACTGTCTGGGGAGGACAGAAATGGCCTTTTAGGAGAAGGGATAGGGAGGACATTGCCGGACACTGAAAAAGTACCAGTTAAATGAACTACCATGGGACAGTGTCTACTCCTCCTCTCCCCACACTACCACACCAAGAAGGTCTGTATTCTTCCAGAATACTGCCCATGAAATTATTTGTTGTTCATGGTTCAATATCCTTGCTATTTATGCACCTCCTTATGGCAAATAGATGCTGCATGCCTTACCACCCAAGAACGTGTGATTAAGCCAGAAAAATAGAGGCCAGAGGAAAGAGCCAGTGTGCAAGAACAAAAGCCTCTCCTAGCAGTTTCACACACTATTCATGTAGCACACAAATCAAAAAATAATACAGACTAAAGCCTACTGTCTAACTAAGCAGGCTTAAATAACACTTAGCTCTTTTATAATGCTTTTCATCCAGAAATCTCAAAATATTTTGCAGAGGCGTGAGTACAGGGGAAAAGCCAGAATGCAACCCACTGCTCCTGACCCCCAGGCACTTGCTTTTTCCATTCAACTACCTCACTACCTCCAGGTACGTACACAGTTCTCCTTTAGTTGCCACACAAAGATGCATACACACAACGCAATAGTTTTTTCCTTATTTTTCCATCCCCTGATTGCTTTTAATACCTTGTTTCAAACATTCTGTGTTTAAAAGTAATAGCTCATGATATATCTACTTTGCTCTCAATGTTGCTCTATTTGCTACTACATTTACAAGTGATACTTCACGTGTTCCTCTTTTCTTTACAGTAGCAAAAACAGACAATAATCAAACTAGAAATGCCTTTTGTCGAAACTTTTATTCTCCCCTATGCATATAGGGATGAAAAGGTTACTAATCGTCAACACAAAATGAAAGCAACTGTATTATCACAGAGGAAGTCAGCAGAAAACCACGAAGAGTTTATTAGAAACAGGCAAGGGTCAGTAGTACTCTTCCCCTTGCAGAAATCATCACAGACCTACAGCTTCTTCACAAAATTCAAATGCCCAAAGTGGAACAAATAAAAATCTGGAAGGCCCAAAGCCTTGCTTTTGGTGTGAGCTATCAAAATGCATACTGAATGCAATGCAGACCCATAAAACACACCTGTGCT
The DNA here is from genome assembly GCF_047663525.1 of Anas platyrhynchos. NCBI lineage: Eukaryota > Metazoa > Chordata > Aves > Anseriformes > Anatidae > Anas > Anas platyrhynchos. Next base: position 22,321,826 of record NC_092589.1, read on the forward strand.
CACCTGCATTCTCAAATCAGAAAACTACTCAGTCAACAGAAAAGTTTTGATCCATGCTCTGGAAGTGGAAACACACAGCAACACCTCAAAAGAGAGTGGATAAATTCCAGATTTACATGTATAAATCAGACTTGGGACTACGTTTCTGATTTTTATGTCACTGTTGAACAAATGATATTCAGCATGCATCAGTGCCTATGGGCTTAAGAACAAGAGAGCTAACCAATATAAACTGTGTATGAAAAAGCGTGCATATCAAAGAGCTCTCTTATTTATTTATTTATTTATTTCTAAGGTTTGCAATGAAAATAGTGTTGCTCAGAACAAAAATCTACCAAAATTTAATGTGTGTTCTCTCCAGTTAGAACTGCTGGCTAATGAGTTAGTTTGCATAAATTCAGTTCAAAGGAGACATAAATAGCATCCATTTTAGCTAATGATTTTCACCACAGGCCATCTAAAACAGGAGTTAAGACTGGCCTTAAAACAGACCCCTTCTGTGTTCACATAAGTTTATTTATTTTTGTTTTGCTCCAGTTTAATGTATGTGTACACATCCTGTGTTTTCAGCTTGTCTGTTTTGCCTCCTCCCACCCTCCACACTCCCAATCTGTCAGCCAGACGTAAGGGAGAGGGTATTAAAAATGACCACATTTTAAAACTGTACCTCACTGTGTAACAGACTTTCCAGAAGCAGAAGGACTAAAAAGCTCAGAAGTTCCCTACTGTCTTTCCCTATTAAAGTCCACAGCTTGCCGACAGCAGGCCACATTTTAGTGTCAAAGAACAGGGCACCATCTCGCATTTCTGCGTGATGGGTACTGCTGGTAATCCCGCTCCTTTGCATTCCAGATCACGCTGTTTGTGGAAAAAGTCAACAATGCTGGGATGCTCAAAAACACCCTGTAGTATTGCACGGAGGATGCAAGATGCTTGATGAGACGCAGTGATGACACCAGAATGCAGTTGATTCAGTAGGAGTGATAGGAGTTTGTTTTTTTCTTGGCTCAGGCAGTGTTTTATTAAAATAGGATGAAGTCCTTATTACACTTACTTTAACATTTTACACCCATCCCCATCAGGCCACACCATTTCCCACCTTACAATATTTTCCACCATTAAAAAGAAAGGTCTCTTTTCATCAAATAGGCAAAGAGGCAGGAAAGTCCTTGAAAAACCTAACACAAGGAAGGATAAAGGAAGGCTTCAAGTCAACTGGCAAACAAACAGAAGCCTTCTGCTATTTCCCACTGCTAGGTAACAGAATCTGGGCTACAGATATGTTTATCAAACATATCTATAGCGGGGATAATTAAGTTAGTGCAGCAAACTAGCTGCATGCTTTGAAGTATTCACGCAGTTGCTATACTAACCTTTCTTTCACCTGGTAAGTTAAGCTCACCACCTCCTCACACATATTTGCAGACTTGTGACCTATACTCTGTCCTCATTATCACATCACTTACCATAGCTGAACGACTTGGAAATTATATTCAAAGGTTTTGTTATAAATAAAGGAGACTAGCAGAATTCTAAATACAGATTTCTGTCAAAGAGGAATAACTGCCTGAAATTTCTTACAGCTCCTTCCTATTAAGGAGTTCAAATATTTTATAAATAAACAGTTCTCCAAAGAGGAAAAATACCAATACTTTGTAAGTTTCTCTTACAATTAGCATCCAGGGTCTTGATCTTTAGTATCCTATGCCTGAGAAAACTGGGGAGAGGGGGGGACACACGACACGACACCCTTCCTGACAATAAATAAATAAATAAGTAAAATAATAAATAAATAAATAAAAAGCAGTGTCAACACATAAAATAGAGAGCTTTAAAACCCCTGTCTTTCGCAGTATTTTTTTTTATCCTGTAATATTACTAGCATCAATACCCATCCTGTAAAGATCATACTGAATGTGACAGTGAGGATTCTGCTGAAATCTGCACTGGGGTTTCTGTCACCGGCAAGAAGAGCACCACAGGAGTATACAGAATATACAGAGATACTAAGACAGATTCCCACTGATCTCAGTGAAGCTAAGACATCATCCTGTATGCTCTTCCATACAGCTGAAGAATGATTTCATATGTAAAGATCCTCACTTAACTACAACCTCCTATAAATCAGAGCTCTCAGCTGCCTGTTCTTCATGCAGCTTGACAGGAGCCTATTGCCAGCCTTACTTTCTCTACACGAGGTGTATATGGCAAAGAATATTATTAGCTTTGATTACATCAGTGTATTTCTAACTGGGGCAGGACCCTGAGCCCACAAGACATTCTCAAGACATTGATTGACTTGGGCTGTGATAGGGCAGCCCAACAGAGAGGATCCTGGGCTTGGTGTACTGGGAGACATGCACTCCTGAAGTCCAGTCCACACAAAAGCAACCAGCATCTACTTCTGAGCAAAAGCCAAATTATGATACAAACTGCGTATGCCTTTCTGCCTCCGTTATACAATTCCTACTGACTTTGTCAGAGGAAACTGTATTTGGAGTAGTTATGGATCTGAGAAATCCTAATTCATACATGACCTCTGTCAACATGACACAGACACTGCTATAACTGTCCATGTAGTATCCATCCTTGGGAACATACAGGCCTGCATTGTCCAGCAACATCAACCAGATATGCTTTAATCTATTTGCTCAAAAAAAAAAAAAAATCCTCTTGACGCATTTGGTTGTTGTCATGTTGTACCTCTGACTTTGTTTCAGACTTAATTCTTAGTTACTGCTATTGCCCCTGGTACTTTACTTTGCAGGATGTTACCTGGCTTGCTCAAGTCTCACCTGCAGTTCTCTGCCTGTACCCATAAAACAAAAAACACAAAAATGTCCAAGAAGAGTCAAGCAACAGACTTACCTCCTGTACACTAGCTGTTTCCACAGAGATGAAGCAAGAAAGCATTACAAAGCTGAGAACCTTGCCTTGAAAATAAGACTTCTTGCTTTTACGATGTATTTAAGCCCTACTCAGAAACAGCATTTCACCTGCACAAATGCACAGGCTGACAGGTCACCAGAGATCCAAGTGTATGGAGCTGCTTTCGGGATTAGGAAGCTATGGTGAGCAAGGGAGACCAAACTTCCTCACACATGCAAACTCAAGATTCAATTTTCTGCAAGATTACCCCCAATAATTAAAAGGTTCTATAATTTATCCTTAAAAGCCAGTGACTACGGGATCCATAAGAATCGATCTGTTATCTTTCACCTCCGCATGTACTGGGCACATGCATAACATAGTAATATGGTTTACCAAATGAATGCTGGCAATATTTTCCACTAATTGCAAGAGTTACTAAACTGAACCTTAACTAAAATTAAGTTGACTATTAAAAGCTCAATGAGTAACCCAGCAAACGGAAGTGCTGTATATAGGATTTAGTAAACATGCAAGTGATCTGGCAACCACCAAGACACAATATATTTGCTGAACTTCCTATACCTAAAATTGGTTACATATAATAGTCACACATTCATTATGTATTATGATTTAACACTCACAATACCAGCTCCCTCCTGCAATTGGACAGCAATAGGTTTCTTTATATTACCTTACTATGCTATATCTAACTTGTGCTCTATGTAGTATGCTGGTGTCTTCAGGGAAGTCCAGGAGCAAATCTTCTGCAGTGAAAAAGGTAAAACAGCAAACCAGAAACACTCACAAACTGACAAACTTTATGAATCTGTTTGTCCTTGAAATACCATAGTGGGATTAAATGACAAATAATTCAAAAATACAATTGAAATTATGAAAGATGTGCCTAGGAGCCAGTGTTTATACGCATTATACTAAAATAAATGTGTCATTATTCAAGCATGCTGTACTGAAAACACAAAGCTACTGGATTGAAAGTTACAGGATGGTTTAACACATACTCCATTACAGATCTCCCTGTATTAGTTTTAAAAATACATAAATAATATTCTTAGCTATTAAGATGTCATTATCATAGACAGTCCTGCAGATTTTATCTACCTAAATATAAGCATGACATGTTCTTGTAAGGAATATGCATAACTATCATTATTAGATGTTAAGTTTATGCTCTGCATATAGGCTTTTTGTGATTGGAGTTTCCAGTTTTTCAAAGAGTACATCTAATTGCATAGTTTCTAGGCTATACCTGTGTAAAAAATATATTTTTTAAGCTCTGCATTGCAGTTTATCGGATTGCACATGCACATAAATTGAAATAGCAATAAATAATATTAAGGTTATATGTAGTCCAGCTATCTTCGACAAATTAGAAAACTAGGAACTTCCCCAAGAAAAAGTACTGTTTTTTAGGAAAAAGAAAAAGGAAAAAGGGAAAAAGAAAAATGCTCTTATCTATTAACGTGGAGAAAAAGGAAGAGCAAGCACCTATTCATCTTTTGGCTAAAGAGATTAAATGATTCAGAAGAAATTCTACCAGATTTCCTGAATACCGTCCCCTCACAGATATTTTTAGATTATATACAAGATTTAAAAAAAATACAATGTCAAAAAGAGTCTATGCAGAATTAGGGGAAAGAGTTAAGGTTATTGATTAAAGACTATTTGCTGATAAGGTTGCATCTATTTGAAATGGGATAGCATTTGGGACTACTCGAACAAAAGTCTACAGAAAACTGATAAATCAAGGACCTGAGCAGGATTTAAACAAACAACAGACATGGGTAAGAACACACAAAATGTCAGGAGTACAGCTAAGAAATAAGTGATGGCACAGGACCACTTAGTCAGCTACTAACGAGACATTATTTGCTTTTGCCTCTGCAAAGCGAGACAGCTATCAGTCCAGCCACGGCTCAAGGAAATTCTTGAGACTGCAGTCCTAAAAAGTGATGATTATTTCTGGGATTGCACGCAGAACACCCCAACAAGTGTACTTTTCAGAAAAATGAAAATCTGCCATGTAGCACTGACAGGTGCAATCCTGTGTGACTCCTCGCAGAAGAGTCTGAACAAGTTCTACACTCAGAACTGCTGTTACAAAATACAAAGGCCTGCATTCTCCAAGGAAGCCTCTAGGTGCAGTAATAATTTCACATCCCAGTACCCAACTTTCAGAGGCTCTGACTTTACAAATGAGCCCTCAGCCCTGTTAGCTGCTCCTGAGTCTCACGGCAGCAAATTCATGAGAGGCCATCACCAAGCAGGGAGCAGTCCAAGACTGCCAGAAGGCTGCGCTGCATCTGAAGTCTCACCTCTACTCTAGGACCTATATGCTTATACAGCAACACTCAGATTTCTCCATTCTGACATCTTTTTCAAGGTTCCCAGGCTGCTCCTGAAATAAACTTTGTGAAGAGTCCTTCCCTAGAAGGACAACTGGAAAAAGTGGGATACATCACACACAGACAGCCACCATTTTGCAAGAGGAGCTCGTGCTTTCTGAAGTCTGCCAGGACACGGGGGAAAAGATGGGAGCAGAGAGGCTCAACCTTGTCAGGATGGAAGTGCTTGAGAACATCCAAAGCAGATCTCTGGCCACCTGGGAAAGCTGGATATTGAAAATGTAGACACTCACATAGGTTAGGCATCTTCTAAGGTTAGGTGGCAGTTCAGCGGGGATATCGAGGATCTCAGTTTGGCCTTTCAATGCCTAAATCCCACTTAAGTCCCACTTAAAGCATCTAATCCTTTTGTGGATCTGGGCCTAAAGCCCTGCCAGGAAGAAGAGAGTCTACGCATGCAAAAGCTCATGGTCAATGACAGTCTAGCTCTGTTAAAACTAAAATACACAAAGAACAACCTTATTCTGTACAAAGGAATAATGCAGAATAATGAAAGATGTGTTCTAGTCACGTAAATGTAATGACAAGTTCATCTACCTGATTCTGAACGCAGTCCTCTCTTTACTCCCCACAAAAGTTTTCCTGACCTGGAGAACTTTATAACCCATAAATCATAGGACTTTGATAACCCATGGGAAGAAGTATATTTGGAAACGTCCAAAAGACTGAGTCCTCAAAAAGCTTCACTTACCCACACCAGCTAAGAAGTAAAACTAGAAACCAATGGAAATTTAGAAAAACACTGTACTGCTTACACAGAGTTAATAATTTAAAGAACAATGTTCTGTCACTCAGTGACCAAATAGTTTGCTATGCTTCATGAAATTAAGTAGTTTCAGTCCAGTTCTTGATAGCCAGGAGTCCACCTGACATGAACTCCCATATTATTTCTCACTTACCTGCACCACCACTGGCATTTTCAACAATGAAGTAAAGTTTGAGCAGGCCTAAACACCAGTTTAATCTCTATCTCCTGCACCACTTGAATTTTGTTGACAGAATGGTTGATGTGATATTTCCATGCCTAAAAGCTATCTAATTGATAAAAGCAGTCTTAAAATAAAAATCATAGATTAGAATTACAAACATAAAATACAACTTTTTATTATTGTTTTGTCTTACTGTGTTTATAATGGAGATTACAATTAATTATTACCAATTATTTTAATAGTATGTATTTCTGCTAGTCCCCAAATACTTCCACCTAGCATTGTAACATTTGCCTTATTGCATTCACTGAGACTTCAAGTGAAATACTAGGGTCTCTATTTTTGGGATTCAAATCCTTTGTTTCAAATGAGAATTCTGGTCTAAGTGTTCTGCAGGCACCCACCAACACAACACCTGAACTTCATAAACTGTGAGAGGAATGGGGACTTGCCTCCCAGTTCTTCCTACCTGCAGATGGGGAAAGAGTTCTGGGAGCTCATCCACTAGCTGCTGAAAGTTTTACATTACAAAATCAGTATTTGATGCAAAATACATGAGAGTAAACAAGCACGTATGTCACAGATTGCAATGATGCCAAAGATATTTTGAGCAAAGGAAAACCGCCCAATGTCCCATACCAGCAAAGTTCATGGAAGCAGTGTGCGATCCTTCCTTCCTGAATACTTCACTATTTTTCCAGATTGAAGCCTGGTTTCTTCTGCCAGGCGCACTGATCCTTACTTCCCCCACCTGTTTTTCAAGGGGTGCAAGAATTATTAAGAGTTCATAATGATCCCATGGTAAAGAGCCCAGTGTACTTTCCCCAGATCACTTCGATATTGGTCTCAAGTCTCATTGCTTTCATCAACGTGTTACTTTCAGTTCTGGATCCCTGCTGTGCTGTGTATGCAAAGTTAAGATGGTACCTTTTCCATCCATTCACCTTCTTTACCTTTTTGGTAAAAATTTAGTATAGTTATTTAGTATAGGTCTAATTTATAGCAATGTCCCCTCTGTCACCACCCCCAATACACTGTTAACAATGACATAAACAAACAATAGAAAATATTTTGTAATTTGGCTTTTTTTTTTCATATGTTCCTGTTCAAGAGCTTTTCTTCCCCTCACTTTTCAAAGTTGTGGGTGTTATTTATTTATTTTATTTTTCCTCAGTAGAAGTCAGTCTATTTTTGCCTGTATGAAGTGAGTGGCCTGCTGTTAATCTATGTATAAACTAAATCTTACCTTTCTGACTCATACAAGCAATCCCACCCATTTTGACAAGTCATCTCAGAACAAGGAAAGCAAGATTTGTCCTGTATCTACTGGCATGTTTTCAGTTGCAGCCTAAGCTTGACAGAGGCTGGCCAGCTTGAACACACTGATAAAAAATTATTTAAAATACTTTTGGTTTTAAACAGTCTATGACTAGAACTAGTGCTAATTTTTCAAATAATGTAAGTGTTATGAAAAGCAAATACTCAAACAATTAGGTCAATATGCTGCAAGGTGACGATTCTGCCTATGGAACATTAAGAGTTAAAATTCTGGAGCAGTTTAGGGGACCGTGGAAGTCGTGAATTTAGATTCATACTGATTTGAACTGTTATATTAAACAAAGCACAAAGTTATTTTTGTTTGCGTTTCTGACCAACTGCTATTATTTTTCCAGGTTCCTTCTTAAAAGAGCATGTGGTTAGCAGAGGCATGACAGGGAAGTTGAACCCAAGAACAAATTAATGAAGAAATATTAGTGGAATGCAGCAGGCTTGGGGAGAGCCCAATTTACACAGAGAAAGTGCAGGGACATTTGTGCCTGCGTACACATGGACGTAGAAAGGCTTGAATAGCGCATGCACACGGAAAAGGATTTGGTTATGGTTAGAATTTGTGAGTGACAGCCATGTGACAGCTGGGAGTCAGCAAAGATTTTGTAGGGATGGAAATTCTTGAGATAGGACACACGACTGCTCATGCGATCTGCATGTGCCTATCATCATGCTGTATTATAATAGCTGACACTCCGGCGTACCAGTTATCCAAAAGAGAGAGGCTATAAATTAGGAAGAGGATTTAAGGAATGGTGGATGAGAAATGAAAGTCATAACATTTGAAAACGAAGGGATAAATATAACTTGTTTTCCTGTTATCAAAACAAGCAAACAATTTCCAACCAAACCACACAACAGCACAAAGACTCGCATTTCTATGATTTATCGTTAGTGACAGGTTATTATTTCCTTAGAATACATATTTTTTTTCCCCTTTCTAACTTACCTAAAAAGGCCTTGATCCTACAAACACTTACACGAGTACTTAATTTTATGCACGCGAATAATCCCACTGATTACAGTTACTCGTACATTTTTGGGATCAGGGCCTAAGCCGTAACGTGCAATTAAGCACAGGCATTTCCAAAGGGCTGCTTCATTTTCCCTTCTGTGGGTCTCACGCAAACATGAAGCTCGTGGAGACGCACAATTTAAATCAAACCTGCAAAACTGAAATACTTTCCCTTTAACACTGAATTCAAGCCGATACAGTATCACATGACCTTTACCGTAATTTCTATTAAAATCATTTCATGTCTGGTTGCTTCTGCTATCCTGGCTCATTTGTATTGTTTACAACAAGTCATTGCTCTCGACAGTTAGTGGTGGCTGAATCCATGGTTACCAGTTTTTACATTCACTAGTTAAATGGAATGCAGCTCTTCTGGGGGGTTTCGTGGAGAAAGCTCTTAAGAAACCACAATCCAGCCATCAATCAGGCTAACCTGGGAGAAATTAATCTTATAAACATAAGGATTGTTGCATATTAAAAATTTATTGAAAGGGAGCTCCAGGCTTTTATTAGTTGTAGTCGCAAAAGTGGACAGGTTCGGCTCTGACTTAGTGCACGGAGGACTTGGTTCCGTGGTCTACATCTGACATTCATCCATGTTGTGCCTTCTCTGGCGCTCACTGCTAATAAAACTATACTGTTTAGAGGCTTTAAAAAAAAAAAATCTCAAACACTTATTTTACCAGAAATGTGCTCAGAATATAAATAGTGCTTAAATACAGGTTTAACCAGACTGCAGTCCCAGCAAAGTAACTTAAACAGACACATACAGGATAGTAAAACACAAAACAGACAGCTTTGAGTAGAATTCAATTAAGACAAAAAATACCCCAACACTGGAACATTGCTAATGAGTAAATTAAGCCGCAAAAATAAATGTATTTTATTGCTACCTAAGAACAATGCACACTAATTCCATTTGCCCTGTTATTTATAGTTTGTCATAGGGTGGGGTTGCCAAAATCAGAAAGCAAAGAGAAAACTTATTTGCACAATGGATACCAAAATCATTTAAAATGCCTAAAAACATAAGAAAAGTTCTCCACGGTTTGATGGCTACAATAATTGTCCCACAAGCTACATGAGAGCAACAAATAGTTAAATCAAACATATTACTAGCTCATCTACTGCAAAGTCACTGTATCAGAAGCCCGAATTGATTTGTTTCCTTAGAACAAATTGAAAATGAATGTAACATAACATCTGAAAAAAAACCCTACTGCACTGCTAATCGGATATTGTATAATGGTTGATTGCAGCTTTGCTCTGTGCTATTGCTGCCTATAGCATACATACTTACAGGTTCTGGGTTCTTCCAAGAGTTTGGTGCAGTTTCAAGGACAAATGTCTTAAGGAAGTCTTTCTACTGTGCAGCAGTGATCCTAGCTCTGATCTCATTACATGAGCAAAGTGCTAAATCTGACAATATAAAGGAAACTTCCTGTGTGAAGAAGAAATCTTGGAAAGTCTCGGGGTTAAAAAGGCTGCTTAAATGTGCTGGTTGATTTGCTCCCTAGTTGTGTATACACAGTAGCAGCTGATCTCTGTTTGCAGCCCTGCAGAAAGAAACCTTTGCTGAAAACCAATGGCATCACATTTCAGTGGAGCTATTGCCAGGCTCTGGAGAGCAGAGCAACCTTTGACAACTTCACCCAGTCCGAATCACTGGGGCTTGCTGCATGTCCTGCAGGACTTCTGAAGCTGTAGTTTTACTCTATTATTTCTATTAATTCTGATCTGAAATTCTCGCTCGCCACAACAAAAGCAAAAAAGTCTCATTTGCTGTAAGAGGAGGTTTTGCCTGTGTCAGGACTACAAACTGCAGAATTTGCCACTGTATCTTTTGCTTTGCCCTGATTGCAGATGAGGAGCTGCTAGCTGCGCCCAAAAGCATTTTATGCGTTAGAATTGTTAAATAAGTGCAGTGGGCATCTTATTTATCCTAAATTCATCCCAAACCTGCCCTGTATCTGTCACATGTGCCCCAGCTGTTTTTTATTGTGATACAGAATACAAACTAACAGATCTGGGGAGAGGGAGGAGGCTGATTCTTCTATTTAATATCCTTTTTTTAATTATTATTATTATTATTTATTTTTTTTACACCCTATTAACATGGTCCCCTGTTGGACCAGAACTGTGGAGCCCCGTGGCCCAAATTTGGCAAAGTTTGGGATTCTAACCAAGGTCACACTGTGACTCCAAGCATCTGCAAGCACCACCCCTGCCCACAGCTCAGCACCCCAGCACTGAGGACAGGTGGGCAGAACCTGGGGCTGTTCCTGCAGCGCTTACCAGTGTCCACGTGAACTAATAAAACCAGAAAAGTGACATTTAAAAATATGTCTGCTTAGAGCTGCTTCAGCTCCTAAACCAGGAAGCAACGTTTGATTTTAAATAATTATCAACAATTAATTCCAGTTTAATTGCCTCAGCACCTAGCCCAGGGTAATGCTCAGAAGAATAAACGTGACCACACGTCCCCCGCACCCGTGTCCACAGCGTGACCAAAGAGCTTGCATGCTGCTTTCCAGGAGGGACTTACTTCTCCCTACAGGACAACCAGCAACCCTAAGAAACAGAATTCAGAGGAGTGCCCTTTACAAGTGCACCACCACAGAGTTTGGTTAGGAGTAGCTAAGGTTTTTTTTTCTGGGTATTTTTAAGACAGATTATTCACCACCCTCTTTTCCCCTTGGGCGCTATGACTATTCTAGCTCCTAATATATCGTGTGTTATTTCTTTAATATTTTGAACTTTATTCCAAAGGGCAGAAAGCAAAACTGACAGTACATCAAGACAGCAGGCTCAGTGATTCAAACACGAAAATAATTGAGAACCTGTTCACGCACAATGTCTGAACACGCACGTTGCACACGCACGCACACTCGCAAGCACAAACAAGTATGAGGGGTTCTGCCCCAATTTTCAGGGGTACTCATAGTTCATGTCCTTGGATTAAGAAAGTACTGACAAGAAACATGCATCTTCACCCTGGAGAGACAGGGCAAGCAAGAGAACTGCCACCCCAGCGGTGGAGTTGGGTCCTTTTCAGCCTCTGCCACTGACTGGCTGTGTAACCTTCAACACTTTGCCTTTCCTCTCCATGCTGAAACCAGAGCCATTAAATGTATGCACATTGCAAAAGTAAGGTTTCTCTGCCTCCGTTGCTCAAGTTGTGGGACAGGGATTGCATGTTGGAGAGAGGTAATGGACTAAAACCTGAGCTCCTGAGTCCAGCTCCGAGCTGTGCCATAAGAGCAGCAGTGACCTTGGACAACCTGCTCTCTGTGCTCCAGTACCCAACCTGCTGCCCAGGCTTTACATACTTTGCTCTCAACCTTTGTCCACCTGGTCTCATTTGGCCGTAATTCGGCAGGAAAGGTTTTTTTTTTTTTTTTTTTTTTTTCCTGTTAGAAATTCAGCACAAAGTAAAACAAGCTTTTTTTGGCAGGTGGAATTCAAGACACTTTTTTAAGACAAGCAGTAAAACCCCAGTGGAGGGAGGAATTTCAGTGAATGAAGTTTCCTCACCAAGAGCCCCTAAATACCCATGTGTACACGGACAGTCTGGATCTTCCAAATTCTGCACAAGGAGAGTAATCCAGCCCTATGCAGCAGCCCTACCCCCACCAAACTAGAACCTGTCAAGGCTGGAGGATGTCCTCTCAGGGACAGATTCTGCGTTTCCTTAAATCTCCTACACAATCGTGTCACATCCGTCACAACTATGGATCCATTAACACTGCTCCTTCAACTCTTCTTTAAAAATGCACACTGATCCCAACCACATGGGACACGGGATTTGCAAAAGTATTTATTCTCCCAGCCTTTCCAACTATACCTCAATCTGCAACCTTCTGTTTTTCCTTATTAACCCCTTTCTGGCTTTCTCGCTGAGTTTTGTTTTCACAGAGTGGTATAAGGCAAGGAGTGCAGTCACAACCCAAAGTCCATTTTCCAGCCTGCAAAGGACAGCACAAGACTGCCCAGCTGTTAAGGAAAGGCCACAAAAAATGTTTGGAGAGCATGGGGAGCAAGAGTTAGGAGAGAAATGAAGAAGGGGAAGCCAGTTATGAGCATACTCGGTGTCAGAGGCTGTATGCCTCCAGCTCTCCTCCATCCGTGTCCAGGGTCAAGGATAGAAACCAACTAGAAAACCAACCCCATGCTCCTCCAGGGTGGTACTGGTGCCAGAGGTGGGCCAGGCCAGGCCTTCCTTACTTCCATCAGCCGCGACCATCTACCAAGCTCTCTTATTTAATTCAGACAGGTCCTAAAGTTAAATGACTGCCTGCTGAGGATGTCTTTGAAGACTAATACTACAAACAAATGGTGCAAATTCTCAGTTGTTGCGTATTTTAAAACCCTGTTTCCAGGAGCTGAGCAATAATATATCACCTTTCTCTTTTAAAAAGGGATTTCTGGCTATTGCAATAAAAAAGGAATTACTGAAAGTAACCACAATAAAACACCAGTCCAACAGACACACCATGACACTTTTAAAAGTCAGATCTTTTACCTAGTCTCCGAATTTTCAGCAGCAATACTATTTTTAATTATCCATCTGTGACTGAAATAGGAATACATAGAGTAGTGAGGGCTACACCTGAAAGTGCTTGGAAGACCAGACCCCATGAAACAGCCCTACCTCTTTTATTCAGTGGCTCAGCACTTTGCTTGAACATCAAGTCCCAAACTTGGTTCATCCAGACCCTATCTAATTTCTGCACAGATCCTGAATGTGTCCTATCCCCAGGCTGTCCATATACACATTAACTGCAACTACTGGATTTTCTTTCTAGCAGTTTAATACATTTGGAGCCTTGTCGGTGAAAGGAACACTTCCCTCATCCTCACTCAAGTCTCTATCCTCCTCTCATGGAAATTCCTCCACAAAAGTCACTTGTCCCTGTTCATCTATTAAGACTTTAAAACAAAACTAATGCAATCACCCAGAGACTTGTATGCCTAAGCTCTGTGCTGTTCTAACCTGCAGCTCTGCACCACCTGATCAGTCAGGATTCTCCTTCCTGTTTTATTTACTATAGTCATATTTTGTACTATGTGTGCAATTAAAATTGTGTGTGTGTGTGTCTGTGCGTGTCTGTGTGTGTGTGTGTGTGTGTGTGGTGGGGGGGTTTTCATACTGTTCTTGTCTTTTATTTGCTCCCTAAAGCATCCAGCATATTTTGAAACCAATATAAGTGATAATATAGATGTAAATATTGCCATGGAGGCATCACAATAAATGTGACATCTGAAATAATTCATTCAAGGTGTCTAGATCCAATTTAAATCCTTTCCCAGTTTTAACCAAGGCTTCACAACCAGATGTACTTAAGCCAAGGTGTACGACTTCATGCTACGCTGGTAATCCACGCTAACTAGGAAATAAATTTTCAGTGATTAAGTTGAATTGTTCACACAAAACGCCAGCTTCAGCTTTTCACCCATACAAAATAGCTTGGAAAATATATACTGCATGTGTTTATTATAGCTACAGTTGCTATGAACATCTATAACTCTCCAACAATTTCTTTGATTTATGTTCAAAAACATACAGGGCATGAAATGATGCCTGCAACCTTACATTTCCCTCAAGAACATTGTGGGGAGAAGATATATTCCAAAACATCATGTTAGATTCCTTGTTATGTCTCCTTTTTAAAATAAATGTATGATAATCAATTACACATGCTTCAAAGCAACTGCCACTAGATTCCCCAACAGAAAAGCTGTTTGAGAAAAGTTCCATTTTCTTTTCCCCTAATGGTTGAGTTACAATATGAGATCTTACTCAGATATTAAAGGCAAAAATTGTGTTACACAGGATAGGCCCTGCTCAGCTTGTATATGCATGTGCAGGTTTGTGCATGCCGAGACTTGACTTAGAACACGGTTTTCAGCAAAGAAGCATCTTCACTGATCGGTATGCCAACAAAAAGCATGTGCCTGTGAAGAGCTCGTCTCCTAATCTCCTTCTCATGCCTACTTCTGCCCATTTGCAGAAATTCAACTGATGTCAAAAGAACGATACGGACAGAATGTTAATGTAGCAGGCTCAACTTTCCTTTCAACCTCAGTATGCAAAACACTCATTTAAGAAGTCCATCCCATTGCGGCTTCCACCAGAAATGCAAACCTGCAGATGTTGATAGCACCATCAATTAAGCTGAATGGGACCTCTGCCATTAATGCACATGAGCTTCAACTTTCCAGATCTGCCCGAAATCCACGCAGAGGCTGAAGTGAGTGATTTCTCCAGGGTACTGAAGCCAATGGGTTATATGCCATTAACAGGTGAGCATAATATGGGTGCTATCTCTGCAGCTTGGCACAGGGACAGGGGCAGAATCCTGAGAGATGCTCAGGACGAGAGAGAGCAATGAATGCATGCAGCACCTGGTACTGGTCAGGAAAAGGCCAGGATCCTTTATCTCCCCTGCACCAGGCCATTTGTTCTGCCTTCACTCCAAGACGTAGTTCCCATTCCCCATGTCCTGGGGTTGGGCTACACTGCCAACCAGATACCTAGCAAACAGTACGGATATTGGACTGGGTAGGACAAGCCCCTCAAAGGACGGCTGACACCTGCTGGCACTGAGGTTCGAGTGTCTATAGAATAAAATGGACCTAAGACTTGTTTTAAATAAAACCTGGCCCTGTTCACCAGTGCAAGTGTGCAAAATGTGCTTGCCCAACATGGAAAGAGAAAAAAACTCACTACACCCAATTTTTTTTTCTGTCTTCCTTTGAATCAGACTCTAAAAGAATGAAAAATCACATGAGAGGGAGTATTTGCTTGCACCCCCTTCTAACCGTAGCACCAGTGTAGAGTGTCCATTGCCCACGCAGCCCCTGCCAGATAGCATCAACAGTTGTTCTCCTATTTTCACAGCAGGAAATAAGCAGGTACTAGCTGTATAGGAAGAATCGGGATGAATCTAGGTCAAAATCAAAGCAAGACTGCTCTGTCCATTTGACAAAACTCACATGCATACACAATAGCCATGCAAAAACAAAGCACTTGCTTGTAATGTTATCTCTCTTTAGGCTGCTAAATAAGTGTGCAAACATTGTGCTACTTGGAGAAAAGACAGCATTCCTTTTGTGTGACTTCTGAAAAGGCATTTAAAATCAATCTAAAATTGCAATATTAGGAAATTTTAAAATCATTATTTCAAACAGGCAGACTTGAAAGGGTCTCTTGTTCATGGGTAAATCTGCAGTTAGTTTTTCTAGTACTAGTGGTTCAATCGAAAGATTCGCCAACTGCCCCCTGGAGAAAACTGAAGATCTGCATTTAAATGGAGATATAGTATTTCCAAATGCACAGTACCTGGAAGGCAGATACTGTCAAGGTTTCTTAGTGAGTGGATCTCAAATTGTATTAGGTACATTTCAGTGCTGTAACTATCCCCATTCCGTAGGACTGGGGCTATTTCCATATCATTTTCCTGCGTGCATGCTTTGTAATATTTGTCCTGATAAGTCAAAATTAAACCCCGATCCGCAACAAAGCCCTCACAGACTAACAACAAGGAATTACAACCTTATATATAATTTTCTGATATGCACAATGAAGACGATTTTAGATAGCTTGGCTAGAAATCTTAAATAATTGAAAAGTATGATGACTTAATAGAGTAGTAAGCCTGGTTTACAATGCAGCCAATTTAGAGCCATAAAAACACTGTGTAAAATTTTTATCTTGTGGTTGACCATTACATATCCTATTTATTATTCCAAAGTATTTCGACAGCATTTTTTCTTCATTAATGTGGCTGCTGGCATTTAGCACCCACTGAATGCACGTGATTTTCCTGGAACAGCATTAAGAAAAGAAAACAAAAATTGAGCAGACCACGACAGAGTTGTTCCTCATTACAACGTGCATCTTTTCACATGCTGACTTGAACCGACTTTGTGTGCTGAAAAATACGTTCAAAACCGCTGAGACTTAAATATACTAAATCAAAGCCTTATGCGTAAAGTGAAAACGACCGGTGTAACTACTGATCCCGACACATCAGAGGCAAAATAAATAAATAAATAAATAATCAAACCTCGGGAATACTTTGTTGCTAATGTACACCAGTTCAAAGAGCAGTGTTCCTGTTAGGAAAACATCTTAATTTTCATATCAGAAAATCATAATAACCTTCCAGAAAAGTTTCAGAGAGTACACGATGCAGGCAGAGAGAGGGTTTACAGTGCAAGACACTCGTGATCAGTTTCAAACACACAGGCATTAGTCCAGGCAGGCTCTCTCTGAAATTCAGGTTGCAATTGAATCGTCCCTGTAAACAAGGTTACTGCGAACGGCCCAAGATATCCTTCTCAGCAGCACCTTCACCGGCAGCCCTTCAGCTGTCTACTTAGTTTGTTATACCTTATCTTGCAGCCCTGACATTCTAATGCTGATTCAAATTCAGGATTCAAAATGAAAGATGAAATATCTCCAAGATCACTTAATATTGAAATGCCGTTGCAGTAATAAGTGGTGCTAGGTTGGAGATAGGGACACAGCACTCCAGTGGCAACCTTTTAATTTCGGGGAGGGGGGTGGGAGGGGGAATACTATGGAATAACCGTGATACTGCACACACAGTTAATGCAATCGATTTGTTTTTCCTTATTTTGATAATGAGCACGCTGAATGTCATGTTTACCTTCTTCTGCCCCTGGCACATTTTAAACTGGAAAGTCCTCTAAAAGGAGACCTGCCAGATTCCAGCGGAGGCATTAACCGCCCCCTCCCCTCCCCAGCCCCCCAGCACGCAGAACAAGGGCCACCTTGATACTCTCGAGGCAAGGAGGAACACAACCATATGAGTCATTTCGTCATTCTCAGCCCTGGCATATTTGCAGAGCAAACGCAACCCGCGCACCATGTATAAGCTAATGTAGGTTAGATTGGAAACTACTCCCATCCTAGCAGCGACTGACTGCATGTGTGCTACACGGGAACATTTTGTGCTCTGGAATAAAACTGGGAAGGGGGGGAGGAAAAAAAATAAAAAACCGCATCGGATAAGTTTTGCACTTCGCATTTAAGAGAGGGCTGCTCCTAAACGCTGCAAACTTGGGTGGTTTTCTGCAGAGGACGCTCGGGTTTCCCTCCCGGCCGGCGGTGTGAGGCGTGGGGTCAGCTCCCTGCCTGCGGGGCTGCGCTCGGCTGCCAGCCCTGGAGCCCCCCCGCTGCAGGCCGGCCCGGGGGGGCTGCGGGAGGGAAAGGCGAGCCCTGCCCACGCTGCCACCCACCTGCCCTCCCCGCTGCCCGGCTCCTTTCTGCTCGCCCCCCGCTCCCCAGCCCTGTCCCCGGTTCTCGCGGCCAGCACGCGGACCCAGCGCCTCCCCCCCCCCAAAAAAAAATAAATAAATAAAACACCTCCGAGGGCCTGCGGAGGGGTGCTGGGATTTGGGGGGCAGAGACCCCCTGGGCCGGGCTCAGCCCCTCCAAACCCGCCGACTTGCCGCACTTCGCCTCTCCGCAGCCCCCCCCCCGAGGACGGGGCGACCGGGGGAGGTCGGGCAGGGGGCCGGGGCCGGGGCCAGCCCCCCCGGGTTAAAGTTGAAGCCCGCCGCCACCCCGGGACCCCGGCCCCAAACTCTGGGCTCCCTTTCGCCTCCTCACTTCCCCGGCGCTCCCGGCCGGGAGGGGGGGGGGGGGGACGGAGGGGGGCGAGACCTGCGGGGTCGGCAGGAAGGGCGGGGAATAAATGCCCTAATAATAATCATAAAGCATAAAATTCACCCCCCGCACCCCAATAATTTTCAATCGTTGCCCGAGAGACCAACACCACGGGAGGCTGCGGGCTTGGGGGGGCGGCTTTTTGGGGAGGGGGGGGACTCGGGGCAAGTGCAGTGCCCACGGTTTGGGTTTTTTGGGGGGAGCCGCTGCTAGTCCCCTAAGGCTTGGGATTTTTTTTTTTCTTTTTTTTTCTTTTTTTTTTTTTTTTTTGGAGGGGGGGGGTTGCGCTGCCGGCCGCCGCCCGCCGCCCCCGCCGCAATGTCAGCGGCCGGGGGAGGGGGGTCCCGGCGTTACCTGGTCCGCTCGGCACCGCAGGCAGGCAGGCTAGTCAGGTGAGTCGCCGGGGCTTTCAAAGAAGCCGAAGCCGGTTTCTTTGCTCGCAAAGTCTACAACACCATGCAGGGACATTGCAAAATCTTTACACACGCCTCCTCCAGCCGGGCTCCCGCGACCTCCGCCGCCGAGGGGGGAGCCGCCGGCGGGCTCGGGCCGCGGGGAGCCGCGGCGGGGGGCGAGGGGGGCGCGGGGCGGGCGGCCCCGGCGGGGGCGGCCCCGGCGGGCGGAGGGCGGCGGCGGGCGGGCGGCGGAGGCCCCGGCCCCGCGGCCCCGGCCCCGCTGGCGGCTCCGGGCCTCCCTGCCGCCTTGGTAGCGCCGCTCCGCACTCGGCCTGACCCGGGACGTCACTCCGCCTGGCTGTTTTCTCAATGATAACTTGGCAGGAGAAGGGGGAAGCGGCCGGGGTTTTTTGCTCGGGCTCGTTTGCCGGGTACGTGCACGTTTCTCTGCATGCGGGTATTTTTTTTTTTATTATTATTATTTTTTAAAAAATAATTTTTAAATCTTTTCGGCGAAACGATAGGGAGAAAAAAAAAAAAAAAAAAAAAAAAGCCGAGGCAGGAAATCCGGCGCGCGGCGGGGGCTGCCGGCCCGCGATGGTGGCGGGCGCGGGGGAGCAGGCATGCGTTCATCTTTTTGTCTTTCATTTTACCTTCAGGGTGACGATCAGCGCCAGGCCAGCCTCGCTGGGCACCGCCACGTCCCACCTGGAGAAATAAAGCACACACGCAAAAAAAAAAAAAAAAAAAAAAAGGGGGGGAGGGTGGTGTGGGAAGAAAAAAAAAAAAAAAAGCAAAAAACCACAACCACCGAAATAAGGGTGGCGGGGCTGCCACCCTCCAGCAGCACAGATGCGCTCAGACGGGACAGCACGGCCGGTGACACGCTGCCACGCACATGCTGCCAGCCCGCCATGTCCGTGCGGGGAGGGGAATGGAATTAGGGTAAAAAATAAAGCACCCCGAAGGCACTGCAAATGAGGTCCGGGCCCCCCAAATACACATCGAGCCCCCACGGCATCGGCTGGTGTGGTACGCGGGTGGATGCATGCTCCAGTCATGCTCCTTGTGGGCCAGGGCGTGAAGGTCGCTGGTGAGATGGTGTCAGGCTGAGCTGGGGGTGTGCAGCCCACCCTCACGCGCTGCTGCTGGGGTGCAGCCGTGTCCCAAAGCGTCCCATGCCACCACGCAGGGAGATAAGGCCTGCTGCCACCGGCATGGTCACCTGCGTGCCCAGGGCATAGTTACGAGCAGGGGCAGGGGCTGGCAACATGCTTGGATATCTTCCCTTGGGTTTTGGACTCCTTTGAGGGAAATCCTGTAAGTATATGTGAATTCAGGAGCTTAAGATGTATGGATTTACTCCTGTGCTCATACTCATGTATTTTCAGAGCTAGGCCTCACTCCTAGGTATCCATGGTGGCGCAGACTTGTGGGCCTTTTCAGCTAAAGCTAAGTTGTTACATACGTACACTTTTAATATCCCAAACTGCATCTGCACGCTGACCACAGGGCGCTCAGGAAAGCCCAAAGTCAAGTTTCTCCATGCCATGCTGCATTTCTTGCCACCTGTTTTAACAAGGACTTGCAATATACACTTAGCTAGCACCATGGAGTTCACAAAGGAGCACAAAACAGGGCTGAAACTAAATTATTTTTGCAGCTACATCTGTTCATATTTAATATTAGCATTAACACTTTCATTTTCCTAATTTAAATACAATAAAAGGGAAGATTGCCTTTGTTTAATATTGTTACTAATCAGGTTTTGCACTTCCAGTTTTTTTTTTCAGGGGATAAAGTCAGGGAGAAACTAGCATAAATGCATAAACCTTTTCTGTTGCCAGACTCAGTACTCTGGAGCAGCTGTTATTTTAAATGTTGAGATAGTCTATTTCCACTGGAAAAAGACTGCTTTTTAACTGGGGATAGAAAAAAAAAAAAAAAAAAAGTAAAAAGTCCTTCTCAGAATATTAGGGAGTTCAAGCACCATTTTAAGGAGAGTGAAATTGAAAGTACTTTTTATTTTTAACCCAAGCTGCTTGAGGTGCTTTCTGGCTTGGCTATAAAGACTAGTTTGTCTAATGTTTCTGTTTTGAAATTGTTTTGAGCAGCATTTAGACTAAATTTTTGTCTTAAGTATACTGTCTCAACAGCAGAGTAGAGGGTACATTACCTGTACATTTTTGGTAGACTTGAAAAGCGCCGGTTGTTGTCTGTATTTTACCATTCATTTTTAAATGAGGCTCTGCTGATTGATGTGGGCAATTTGTTTAAAAAAGATGAAGGTTATGGCAGAGCTACCCAAGATGCCATTTGCAGTTGTTCCATACCTCTCATAACAGGGAGATTTTACTTGTGATTGTTACACTTTTAAAAGGGAATTAGTTAATCAAATTGCCATTTTTGGAATGCATTGAAAGGAATATTAAAGTGCATTAATTTCATTACAAGAAATGAGCAGATAGGCAACAAAACAAGTATTAGTCAAATAAGCAAGAACTTGCCTATGGAGCCAAATTCAGCCCCAATGAAATCAACAGAGCTGTGCTTGTCTGCAGCATATTTAATTTGGCCTATGTAGTCGCACATCTGACACTTTATTTGGTTGTCAAAGGTGTGTATATTAAAAATGTGTGAGCCATGCGTCTCCTCCAATGTGATTAACCTCTGAAGTTAGATTCACCTGTTTTCCATTTAGCTCAGCTGCACAGTCCTATCGCATATGCAATTTTTGGTGCGTGTACACACCAGAGATGTAGAGAGGCATTCCCACCCCGGCATTAGTACAGGGACGTGCGTAGTATCTGAAGTGAGGGCATGATGAGGTGGATTTCAGCATAGGTTGTTCACAACCAGAAGGCTTCCTGCGTGTATGCTCCAGTTAATAGGCTACACTGAAGTGTCTGCCACCATCTTTCATTACTGCTGTTACTCATGCCAGCGAGAGTAAAAGAAAGCTTGGTATGTCTATAATCACAAGTTCATTTGCTATGTAGATATATCTTAAGAGCCTCTCAGCCCAGCAAAATTGTGCTGGATTAAGGTAGAGTCTGAATGTAAAGCAGAACTGTGCCCAGGTGCCTCATTCATTCTGGAATGACAGAGCTGTTTCCTGGTTTCACTTAATCCACTTCTAAAGTGGATAAAGAGAATTCAAGAAAGTGAATTCTTACGCTGGCATAAAATTTGTCCACACATGGTTTTAGTCGAGAGTAATTATTGCAGTGTAGCTAGTAAGTGTTTTGGAATAACTTTGTGTGTAGACAAGTCCAAAGTTGCACACGTGAAAACAACACAATGTATGTAGTTTTCTATATAACATAAGGTTAATTTAGCTCAACATTTGACCTACTTCTTTCCTTGTGAGGCATATTTAATTCATTACAGGTTTTTCTTTCTTAACAGAAACCTCACAACGGCTATGCACTTATGATCAAGTCAAGGACAGCAATTCCATGTGCACTTCAAAAAAAACACAACCCACACCACCACCAAAAAAAATAAACAATGCGTACTCTGAGTACATTCTCAGCTGTGTTGGAACAGACAGTCAGCTCTCTACTGGAGAAAATACCGGGTTCTTGATCATAATTTTTTTGAGTAGGTTGTTAACAAAAGGAAAACAAAACCCAAAGGTCTGCTATGTCCTCTTAAACAGCCATGATCTGCTTGTACTTTGACTACATGCCATTCAAAGCAGTAGTGTCTACGTGAAGCACCCTTTATAATGCAACAATACTAGTTCCTGCATGAGGAACCTCGCAAACTTGCACAGGATGGCTTGCAGAACAATGGGGCTCTCAGGAGGCACCTCAGGAACAGGAAGCTAATTTCGCAGTTTGTTTAGAGACCTGATTCAGGAAGAGCCTACCTCAGTCTCAGGCAGTTACTTGCTCTGAATGGGTGGGTACAGGAGGACTGAATCAGGTGTATTGTGTCACTACTGGTGTACAGGAAAATTACCAAAACGATAATGAGAAAGGGAAATTTTTTTGCACCTTCACGTCAAGCAGAAAGCTCTTCAAATGTCATTCTGTGCCACAGACCTTCCTTGGAAGATCGGTGACTCTTTGACTTGAATTAAGGCTCCTACATATCAAACTTTTTTTTTTTTTTTTTGATGAAAAAAGAACA
Organism: Anas platyrhynchos; assembly: GCF_047663525.1. NCBI lineage: Eukaryota > Metazoa > Chordata > Aves > Anseriformes > Anatidae > Anas > Anas platyrhynchos. The sequence continues at coordinate 22,344,622 of NC_092589.1, forward strand.
AACAAACAAAACCACAAACAAAAATAGATGTGAAAAAAGTGATGTAAGGTCAGCTAGTAAAACAGCAAAGTCTCAAAGAGAAGCATAAATACGAAAGCTAGGTGTTACAAATTTAAACACTGGCATAGAAAAAGTCAATAAATGCTATGAAGATATGTGGAAAAAAATTACTTTGTGTAAGACTGTAAGGTGTGGGAAGGCAGAGGGTACCCATGGATCTTCCTATATATACATTGAGCAGCCCTGCTACTCCATGTAACAGGCATTGATTCTGCAAATGTGATTCTTCTTAAGCTCAATTTGTGATTATGAGCATGGTTTTGCTCCACCGTGCTGGTATTGGTTGAAGGATACAGGGAATGGATTTCACATATGCCCCCCTCATGCTTAGCCTGCTTATTTAAGTATGAAGCTCTGTGGTAAGAAAGAAAGCATTGAACAAGGAAGGTAAAAATCAAGCTCTAATCCTGTTGTGTTGAGTAACAGCGAACATGGGCCTAGTCTTGATAGTAAGGCTGAAAGTAGGCTGAGATTGAAGGCCAGGAGAGCTTTGGACCATACGGGAACATGCCATATCTAAAATCACACTTGTGTCAACAACTGGATTAGATTATTTTACACTGCTGCCACTGAGAGCTCTCCAGAAATGGGAGGTACCTGCAGTGAGAGGGTGTCTCAGGTCTGCCCTACCCATGCTAGTACAGGGGGATTGCTGATCCCTGTAGGGAAGGAAGAGGTCTTTAAAATGCAGAGGTCTCGGAGACAATGGCGTAATAGATGCAAGAGGAAATCTCAGCACACAGCCAGTGTCGTGAAATGAAGGATCCTCTCTGGGAATTGGTTAGTAGTGCCAATGTTTAATATTTGTCATAACAACCACTGACTGTTTTGTTTTTTGTTCTAACAATGTGAATTATGCATTAAACATTAATACAAGCGAGTGTACTTTTCTTTTGATCTTTAAGCGTAATCATTTCTAATGAGAGTTTATACACGAGCATTGAAACAAATCCCTGAGTCATGTGAATTTACATTGGTTTTACTCTGTGGGAAAGATATCCCACATGGGTTACTCATGTCTGTGAAACATAACATACTTATAAATCAGGAAAAAAAAAAAAAAAAGAGCTTCCATTTGGCTGAACATAAATATCAGTCATTTGGCTCTCACACTAGCAGTAACGCAACGTTGAAAAGTATATTTATCAGAGATCAGGATCAGGGTGGGGCCCTCACCTAATGTTGGATCCAAGTTCTCGCGGAATAAGAAAGTTCACCTCCTGACTTTTGCAGCCTGACTTCTAACAAGATTTGAGCCAAGTGTTGGAGAAACTTGAACCAACTGTATTAAGGAGTAAAGGAATCAGACTTTGTCTTGCTTGACATAGATAGAAGTTGCCAAAGTGCCACGAGCAAGTGCTGATACTCTATATATGTAGCAGACAAATTGTATGATGCTCACTGGCACCTTTCCTGATGCCCTTGACAGATGGGCTGTGGTACAGTCTGAACCAATACTAGAACTGTATCTCATTTCTGCTCTCTAGAAGTTAACCACAAACACTGCATTTTGTGAAAATACAAACATTATGGATTGTGTAACCACTGACACAATTATTTAAAGTATAAATGGTGTTTGAGCCCTCTTCCCCTTTCACATGCCATACATACAAGATGCTAAGCACAGGATAAAACAGCCTGCAGTGGGCCTGATTCCTTTGTAGACAGGAGCTGATTACAAGATTTCCAAAATGCCTCTTGCCTCTCCAAAATAGATCTTAAAGGCAGAGGATGCATGGGAGGAATGGCTGCCAAGAAGGTATTATGTTTAATGGCAGTTAGGCTCTATCTATGATCCAGGTCATATCTCAGGAATTCTCAAAAGCCCATTAATGTGTTTTATTCTCAATGTATGAATGCTAAAGAAGTCCTGGAAGCCAGAGATCCAGGATTACCCCACATAATTCAGTGTTGTCACAGCAGGCTGCAGTCATGCTCCCTGCTGCTCCCTTTCTTTGGCCTGAATAACCTTAAACGCTGATGGTGGAGCTTCAAAAGGACGAGCGGAAGAAGCCTACACATAGAATAGTTTATAGACTGGAAGAGGGAACATGAAACCCTTCATCCCTGAACTTGATTTCTTTAATTGCTATGTTTTATATAAAGACAGAGGGACTGATACTGTTGCAGTTAAGAAGAAAGCACCTGTGATGCTTCATTATGGAAACCCAACACTGTATGAACTAAGTTTTCCCTAAGACTGCAGGACTTCATGTAGAGGAGGCACCTGTTATGTTAAGTCAGAAGATGATCATGTCAATACTGGACCTTGAATAATTTTGGTCTGAAGTACTTCAGCTCCATCTTGACCCTGCTAGCCACCCATTTACAGTCCCTAGCCTTCAAAGTTCAGCAAGTCTTCTGTCTTTTCAGAATGCTTAAGTACATCCTCAGGCAAAACAAAAAGCTGTGCTTTCAAAGATCTGACAGATGTAGGTAAAAAATGGTATAGAGAAGCGTGCAGGAAGGCCTTTCTCAGCATGGTTCAGCGTTACAAAGCCTGTTGGACCACAGGTCCCTGGGTTGCCTTCACAGCCCTGGAATGCCGTCTGGAAGCATTCCCCTGTCATTTGGCTCATTTGGTGCATTAAAGATGCTCATTTCTAGTGCCGTAAGTGAAATGTGCTGATACCGAACCCATCCTTCGTTTTACACCTGTGGGCCCCTAGCAAGCAGCCAAGAGACCAGTGGGAAGGAGAGGACACCAGTTTTAATTTATTTATTTTTTTTTTTTTTTTTGTGATAGAAAACGGTGAGAAAAATGAAAAAGATTGTACTCTAAAGACTAATACACTTATTTACATTTAATTACCTAACACCAGTCAGAACCTTAAATTCCATGACTATATATGAATACTGTGTTATGGTAAAGTAATTAGCTGGTCAGAGCCACATACTACAAAGTAGGCACGCAGCTGGTGAAAGCTGATGTAGCTCTAGTGAAATCAGTGGAGTCATACCAGTTTATACTAGCTAGGGACCTATTAACCAAGAAAATCTACAACATCTAATCAAATAAAAAATTGAAAAAAAAAAAAAAAAAGTTGCATTGTTGCATTCTTTTCATGATATAGTGGTCAAGTGGTCATGTCATAAAGCAACAGCAATAAAATAAAAAGTAATAAATATTTGCATGGTAGCCAAGACAGAAGCAGAACCAATGTGAAAATCTAGCAGTGAAATCCTACACTCACATTATTACATAGTTCAGTGTTGGAGCCAGAGGGGTTGAAGGTAAGCTCATTTTCTTGCCTCTCTCTTTTCAGTCAACATTTTGTGCTACAACCTTCCCATCCCCGTTGTGAATTAACCTCCTGGTAACACCTCCAGGGAGAGGGGCAGAAGTTACACAATGGCTGTTTTTCCAGGGGCGGATGTGTAAATGTGAAGGGAAACAATTGAATTTTAATGACAATTTTGAGGCTCTTGAAGTTAATTTCTGGGCAGGGCAGAAATTAGTGCCAGGAGCTGCGTGCTCTCCTCTCCTGCTGATGTAAGCAGGAATTACGAGTGCTCAAATTTTGCAGAAATAAGTCCAAAACCATTGTGTCCTTCTCTCATGCCACAAAAGGCAAGGTGAGAGAGCTGTTGTGCTTAAGCCCGACTGCATCGCCTCAGTGCCAATACAGAGAAATTTCTACAAAACTTTGGGTGAGTACTCCAGGTTGACACTACGAGAGCCCTTTTCTCATTAGGTATTTATAGCATGGTAGCATTGTTCAGGGTAAGAAGTTAATTTTGTTAGGTGCTGTACAAGGCATTTAATCAGATGAAGTTCCAGCATCCAGAAGCCCTACAAAAAGCTTGCTGAGGGAGTGCAGCAAACAATGGGCTATCCTGGGGAGAAAGTGCAGCAGTGGTGGCAACAAAGACAACTACAGAGGGTTTTCCTCTGCACAGGACAATGATAATTTTGCCAAGAAAATAAGGTGTTTATTTCCATTCTAGCTATGATGTTTGCATTGCATTACTGAAGCACTGTTCATTAATAGCTTACAAACAAAATTTATAAAGCTTAAGAAACCTTGTCATATGTAAGACAGTATGTACCGCTTAAGCTATCTAAAATATATTAAATCTATCAGGTTTTGTTTTTTGTTTTTAGATAGATTTAGTAATGCAGGGATATATATGTTTTTAGGTCTTATTTTTGTCAATTAGAAGATTCTGGAAGAAATAAAAAAGGTAGTCCCCAAATCTGCAGATATCTATCTAATTAAATAGAAAATAAAAGGTGCTTCAAAATAGCACCAGTGTTTTGCTGGTAGTTAGGTGGCAGAGTTTCAACCATTTCCACCAAACAAGGAGACCCGCTGCAGAGTACTGTCCTTTCAGCCTTTAGCTAGACAATCACAGTCTTCAACAGGTCAGAATAGGGATCAGGCCTTCCCCATGTCACTCTGCTCAGATTGCAGCTCCAGCCACAATTAAAAGGAGAAAGAAAGACAAGAATAAAGGGCAGACGTAGCCACCCAGCACTGCCTAATTGCAGAGAAAGGCTCAGGAAGGACTGTGTGGCGCTCAGGCAGGGGCTCTGCCTCCCTTGCACATTTGCAAGCCTGGCTACAAACCTTGAGATCAGCTTCTGCAAGGCAAAGCATGGAGTAACTCGCTTAGAGAAATACCTCCCTCGCAAACACCTCGATATCGCCATTTGCCTTTCCCCTATGTTCTGCAGATGAGAGAGCTAACTAACTGCACCTCTTCTTTGGCTGAACGCTTTCAGCCTGATGTGAAGTCTGTTAGAGCCTGTGTACACCAGCACAAAACAAAGTGTGCATAAAATATCAGTACTGGACATGATCCTGAAGCTCACTTGGACTGAAACCTGTCCTCATTTTATTTACAGGAGGACTGAAGAAACCTTGGGGAGCCTGATATTAGTAACTCTGATATCAAACCGCTTTTCCTAAATTACGTTATATAAGCTACAGGGAGTTTTGTTCTATCCTGTATTTTCTCTATTCACTCTTTTCAACAAGGATAATTTTGTGTACAACTTTTTTTTTTTCCCTTTTTTTTTCACTGCACTGTCGTATACTATAGTACAACTCATTAGAGCAGCTTTACTAGTTAGGAAACTTCACTGTAATATTTTGCTACCGTACTTCTGCTAAGAAATAGAGCCACTAGCTCATGAACATCTGATCCAAGTCTTTCTGAAGCCATCCTGAGAAATTCACTGATCCCAGTACCAAGCCCCTGCATCCATTATGCTCACTATAAGTAAAAGAAATGTCACTGAAGCAGCAGGCGGCTCAGGAGGCTGGAGAGCAAAGGGAGGGGGAAGCAGCTTCCATGCCTGCTGTTTTGTTGTGACACAGCTAGATGCACAAACGGATACAGAATTTTGCCCAAAACATTTTTTTTTTTTTGCCTCTTTTGTAACAATAATGTCTCTTCTTAAGAGATTAGTATTTACCATAGTATTGATTTCCAGTTGTTAGACAACTGTTGTGCTACATTCCTACCTGTGCAGGTAGGTTATTGCATTCCTAAGTTACTAAATGTCAGTATACCACCCAGGTTTAGCATCCAGAAAACAGATTCCTTCTATTCCACAAGTACACATTGTTTCTTGAGACATCTCTTTCTGTGCAAGCCCAACAAAAGTGACCCTTCACTATTTTCCATTTTGTCTCAATTTTTCCTCTTTCATCTGCTGCTACAGAGAATGTACAACATCAGATGCTGGTTTTGCTCCATGCAGCCTCTGTGCAACAAATTGCTATGTAAAAGCAATTCCACCTAATTTCAGGTATTTCTGCCTGAAAATACGTGAGTTAGCCATCAAGGAATAAAGGGTACTTCATTTTTTGGGTACTGGAAAGACAAACAGCTCTTCTCACCCTCACATAGGTACAAGCTTTACAGAGATTTAAGAAAGAAACATTGCCACTAGGTGAAAGAGTGTCACAAAATTGTTGAGGAAAAAGCTGGAACTAGGCTTTAGTAGTCTATGAAGGTATCATAAGATGTATATGCTTGATGAGGCCACATCATGGGTGTAGCAGGTGTATGCAACCTGCTTTGTAGTCCTAAGTCAATCATGCACGTATTTTGGGTATCTTGGGCTTTAGGGAGTCTTGTCTCCCTCTGTCTCTTAGTTCCCACATATGAATTTAATAGATGAAATTTACTCTTTAAATGTCAATAGCATAATCACTCACAGGTTTTGCATGTCTGTTTTTTCTAAACGTTTTAAACTATTATGTCAAAATAAAACATTTGTAAAAATTAGACATAGTGGCAAGAGTTCTAGGCTGCGGAACACAAACCTCAGTGATTACAATGGATGCAGTACCAAACTTTCAGATCAAATGAAACTTCACTATGAATCTCAGGATGTTAGCATGCCAGTGATGAACAATTTGGTCTGTATCTTCTACTGGTTCAGGAAGGATCTGTGCCAGTCCCACCACAGTCCCTCAACTGTCTCTTTTCCCCTACTCTGAGTATTTATTTTTTAAATATTCTTTGCTACAAAAAAAATCAAGCGACAACATTTAAATATTTTTCTATTGTATGTTCCTTCTCTAAAAGGATTGATGACACTTTATTTGCTAGATAATGGATGAATGAACTGAGAAATAATTCAGTCGGCAACTGACAGTGGTCATTGTCACTTATATGGGCCTATGACTGGTGATCCTACCTTACAGATACCAAGTTGTTCTTGAGGAAGCTGGGGTGCTGGGATTTCAAAAATTTCTTCATTCTACCAAGACAGACAAATTAGGACCCATAGAGTTCCTCTTTTATGTGACACTTCCTTTAAAGTAAGATTTTCTCCTTGAGTAATTTCTTCCCTAGCTGTGAAACATATATATACACACATATATATATATCACTTATTCCTTTAGATAGATATTATAACAGATTAGAAATGAAAAAATAAAAAAAAAAAAAAGTAGTAATTTGTCCACTGAGTTTGTATCATCCAAGTTCGAGGTATAAGCTCCATTTGTTTCTATTTTTCCCGGAATATTTTCCATCACCATCTACCCCAGAAGTAGCAGTGTATGTACATGTGCAGCTACAAAATCTTTCAGTTTCCACGTATCAGTGAAAACCATAACTGGATTACACTAGTTTTGCCTTATGTAAAAGATTTTATCTTCCTACTAATATTTAACACTTTCTACTAATTCAAAGATAATGCATGCAGAGCTCCAGGTATCTTTCGAGCACTGAGGAGTCACTATGCTGTAGCCTACCAAAATACCTACCTCTTTCAACATTTTTCAAATGGACAAGATGAATAAGGGGGTGATGGGAAGAAAATTTCTTCAGAGAAAATCCAGGCTCAAAACAGAAACAAGATTTCATAATTTGTAATTCAGAGGGTTGCACTATTCTCATTCCTTGTTTAAAGACCTACATTTTTTATTTTAAATTTCAGGCAAACTTTAGATGACTTACTCTTTTATCTTGAGAAAAAAAAAATACAAATAATAATAATAAAAAAAGTAAAAATGTTAAATAATGATATAATTTGTTCAGAAAGTGTAGACTGACAAGTATATGCAAAGAAGCACTGAGTTCAGTTTTTTTTTTCCTTCTCATCTACTCTAATATTTTCCTAACTGAAAGAAAATGTGTAAGTTCCTCATCCATTTTATTAGTCATCATTAATGGGAGTTAAACTTTATGCCATTTCACTGGCAACTTCCCCAGCCAGGGGATTGTTGTATTTGATACAAGTTAAAAATTAATAATAATAATAATAATTTTTATCTTATATTTGCATGAAATCTTGAAACAGTTAAACACCAAATATCCTACTCACATACATGACAACTATTTCTATGGCAATGAGGAGGAAGGAGATTGAGAGAGGAGGGCAAGCTTCTTACTACAAGGCACAAAATCTAAAAATAGTAAATACAAGTACATGAAAAATTATGGCCCCTGTAATCATAGATTTCAATGGAGAGATGGTGTTACTGTTATGTATTTCTGCACAACAAAACCAAAACCCTGGGTAGGAATTCTGAGCATTTCCAGAATCCAAATAGTAAGAGGAAGCTATTCAAAGTCACAAGTTTTCATATTAACTGCAACGGAAACAAAAATAAGCCTTTAAACTTAATCAGTTACTTAAAATGAATTTATATAGAGTTATCTTTTCTCCTCTCTGTGCTTAAAGCTAGATCCATTTGTACATTACTGATGTACGTGCTGAAAAAATGTGCATAGGCAATAATGTACTATTCTTGCATGAGTATTTTAAGAGAGGGAGTTTGTGATGCCATTGCTGCATCTTAAGGTTGTGAGTCACTAAAAAAATACAGAGAAACACTTTTTGTAGTTTGAATAAGATTTTTTGATAAAATATAAATACGAGGAACTAATTTCTAAGTTTGTTATTACTACTCTATTAAAAGTCAGACAAAATTTGAAACATTAAATACTTAGATGGAAACATCATTATCACCAGCATTTGTTGCAAATGTATTTACTGCATTCAGTTGACATCCTAAGCATACTCTTATACTTGCATAATGCAAAGAGCTCCAGCTCTCCCCATACATAACAGTAAAAAGAAAAATCTAAGTTGATATTTATTCATCTATTGAATCTCAGCCAATATCTACCACTTTTACCATGGCTAGTAATTTTACACATGTAGGAAGAGCAGAAGGCCTTTGCAATACCTGAAAGCTTGAGATTTGCATTATTCTGAAGCCTTTTCTTTTTTAGTTCTATTAAATATATAATGATAGAGTAAAACATGGGCATTTAAAGGAAAAAAAAAAAAAACAAAAAACAAACAAAAAAAAAAAAAAACAAAAAACAAAAAACACCACACTTTCATTTAGTAAAGACTGAGATAAACTAATAAAAGAAATACAACATTAAAGTTGTAACCCTCCATTCTCAAAATGATTCTTATAATTAAATGCTCTCCCTTCCTTTCTGTCAGGATCTAATTTTCTGCAGGGATGTCAAGGGGACCGCTGCTATACATTTTCCTAAAGTTAGCATGACATCATCTACTAAGTGCCTATGACATGCTATTTACCTTTCTTGTCAACTTAGGGCTTTTCCACTTAAGAATTGTTTAAATGAATCTTTATGCATTCACACCTATACCTAGAGGTGTCTATTTTAAAGCAGTATTCATTTTGTATTTCCTCCTGTTTTATGTCATATGCTTCTTCACTCATGCTCTTCAGATACAATATATAATAAGAAGTGCAAGTGAAATAAAAAGGGAAGCAATTTAATTTTCCTTATTTGCCTCAAGTATTTATTGACAGGCAAAGGTGATAAAAATTCCAAGGTAAAAGGTCTGGCTTGACATCTCATTTAAACAACTTAGTAGTGTAGTGAGCAACTAAGTAGCTTTGTCCCCTGCTCCAAAACACAAGACAACAAAATCCTAAAACATCCTTATGTATTTGTCTTCTGAAATACTGCACAATATTTGGGAACCTATGCTTGATGGAAGAGATTTCAAGGGAAGCATCAGAGAGTGTTGGTTTCAATATACATAAATTCCTCATCTATTAAAAGAAAATCTATGTACATCAGTGAAAACCATTAAAAAGGGGAATATTAATCAGTATGTGAATAAGTGTAACCACCCTTTCTTCAGTGGATTCTTCTGAGACAGAAATTTATTTTTCTCATTCTGCAGAACCCCTCTATTCAAACAACAGTCTGGAAAGAAGCGATGGCCCTCTAATCATCTTCATTACCGAAAGGCAGAGCAACTGCTATTGATTAAACACAGCATTCTGTAAGATCCATTTTTTCCAATTAAATTTGTATTCTCTTTCTTAGATGTCTAGTTTTATTTAGTTCTGAACAAAATTACAGACGTACCTTTGTTAACTCATGTGGTGATAATTCATTTCCAGAAACTGTTCCTCTTGGTAACGCTAGCTATTACTGATTATAGTATTGCTCAAGGCAGATTCCTTGTTGTAAATGGCATTGAACATTTTACCTGGATATTGCAACAACACATTATGAGCATTGGGATATAAACAGAATAGTGAGTAATGTGGCCAGCCTCTGGATTTAAGCAATAAACTAGTCGACTTGTGTGTGAAGACACACTCAGCTAGAAAATTGAGCTATCATCAAAGCATCCGATACAATGCCTGCATCTTTTTCTACTTTGCTAGTGACTGATCATTACATTCAACTGTGAACCACGGCCTGAAATAATAAAGGTCAGAGTTTTCAAGGACAGTTTCTGGTTTCGAGTTTCCAACTTGAAATACCAATATCTGGATTTTCCAGGTGCGAGGTTCCAAGACTTATATCCCCTCAGCATGAGGAAAAAGCAAAGCCAGAACAGGCCTCATACCACCTCACATCAAAAGCCATTTCATTAAAGAACTGATCCTAGGGTTTAACATGTGTCAGAAGGATGGTATGATCTCTACTAGCATATGTACATTTAAAAATCCAGATCTAAAATATTTATTTAGTCTACCTCAAACTTTTCTCACCTCATTTCTCAACATGTTTTGTCTGCTATTACAAAAAAAAAATAAATCCTATGCAAATTTTGGAAATTTGGCTCACTATGATAAACAATCTTAGCCTTTTTTATTTAATACAGAAGTACTGTGAATATATTCTCTATAAAAAAAAAAAAAAAGAATACAGGATGTCTACGTTTATAAAAATAACAAATTTACATTATGCTGATATAAACATTTGCGGCATCTCTTGATTAAAAAAAAAAAAAAAAGAGAGAGAGAATTACATTAAATCGTCTTTCAGCGAATTCCAGAGTGCTCTGTTCATCCCTTATGTCACTGGTTACAAAAATGGGAGCGTGGCAGTGCTGCTAAAGAAGTCTGCCAGAGTTCAGGACTCAAGCCTGGCTTTGTCAGCAACCTGTTGTGACCTGGTCCAGTGCACCATATGAAAACTTCATTTCTCATCAGCTTTCCTAATACCAAACGCACCTCACTGAAGTGTTTTGCTACTTTCACATAATGGGGGATAATTCATATTTGCGAAGTTATGGGTGATTTCTTACTGAAAGGAAAAATAAACTTTTACTTCTCTAGCATTTAATTGTGTTTGTAAAGGTAGGACAAAGCTACACCATACTGTATTGAACGAGGAGGCTTTCCTTTTATTACCGACACCAAGAAATACTATGTGATCTCCCACTAACAACGCTGAGGTTGTCCTTTAAGCTGCTGTGCTGCTTGGTGAGGATATTTCGTCTGCTCTGAAGGTAAGCGCCAACTTGTTCAACTTGTGCCAGCATTTTGCCACAGTCCTGTCAAGCAACCAGGAAGCACGCCGAAAAGCCGGCGATTAGGCCAAACGCCTCCTGGCTTTGTGCAACTCAAACAAACGAGCACGCGTCCCGTAAAGCCCGACGTCCAGAAATCCTCCGTCGCCGTCACCTCCCGCCCCGTCTCAGCGCGGTCTGTTCCCTGAGCGTCTCTGCCCCTGTGCACCAGAAGGGTCCGCACGCCCCGGTGCCGGCCGCAGGGCCGGGGGTTCCCCGCGGCCCCGAGGGGTCCGGCGGCTGCGCGGGGCGGCGCCGCACCCCATGGAGCCCCCGCGGCTCCCCCGGCACCGGCATCGCCGCCGGCTCCCGCGAACCCGTCCCGCGGCCGGGTGACACAAAGCGACATCGCTCGGGGACGTAGCCCCCCGGAGAGGAGCCCTGCCTGCTGTCGCTGCCCCGGCGAATTTAATTCCGGGGATTTTTGCAACTTTTCATCCCGCACCTCCCGCCCGCCCTCTGGAAACTTCGGGCAAAGCCGAGGAGCGAGAGGACAAAGGGCCAAAGAACAAAGAGTCCAACCGGGAGGGGAAAGCAGGGCTCGGGCTGACCCCAGAGCGGAAACTCTTCCCCCAAAAAGCAGGCGTACCGCTCCGCCGACCCCCGGACAGCAGCACGGCCCCGGCGGCGGCTCTGGGGGCTCTGAGGGACCCCAGGAAGGCGGCGAGAGGGGGGACGAGGCAAGGTGCCCTTAGCGCCCCGCCGCAGAGCTCCTGCTGGCCTCAAAGCGACCTAAAACTCTCGCTGAAGTGTCGCCAAGCACGGTTTGGTGGATGCCCCCCTCTCTCCCCGGCCCCGAGCGTGATTCCTGCTGTAAAACTCCCTCCCTGGCTTTAGCACTCGAACACCCTGGAGAAGCGGCAGGTGCCCCTGGTAACCTGTTGCTGCGAGGTTCCCGTCCTCTGACCAGGGGGTGCTATTATTTTATTGTATTGTATTGTATTTTTATTTTTCATACGGCGCTTGCTGCAAGTGCCCCATTGCTCTTCGAAAGCGATTTATTTATCCCTGGACGACGGGGATTTTGCTCCCGAGCGCAGCAAAAGGCGCGGGCGGAGGCAGAGGCTGCTCGGGGAGGCTGCGGCGCTCAGCTCGCTGCCGGGGCTGCCGGGGCAACAGCAGCGGCCAACCTGCAGCTGCCCCGTGCACGGGCACGGGGAATTTCCATTATTTTCTCGGGCAGGCATTTCCAAAGAAAAGAGGTAATTGACGTGGTTCTTCCTTTGAGTAATAACTAAAGGGAATCCGAGCTTCACCTGAGAAACTTTAAGAGTGTTGTTTTTTTTTTTTTTTCCTTTCTTTCTTTTTCACTTAAGCTAAAAGTGAGCTAACTCGGCTTCACTTTCCTGCAGGTGAAATTTATCTAGTTCTTAATTAGGAGCGCAAAAGAACCAGCGAGCAGGCTACGAAACACCCACGGACGTGGACATTGGCGTGGAGCGGTCCCGAGCGTAAAACCAGGGGGGCACTCCCTGAACCAGCCCCCGACCCGAGCAGCCTTCCTCGCCGCCAGAGGGGTGGGAGAAATGGGGCGGCGGTGGGGAACGAGACAAAGTTGAGACCCCGAGGGTCGCCACCGAGGAGCACCGGGTGCAGCTGTAACTCGCGTTCACGTGAAATGCGGCTCTGGGAACGGGCGTAAAACTTCGCCCCAGCCTCTGCCCTCGGTTAACTAAAGCCAATTACTTGCTTTCATATAAAAGGTTTCGCGTATGGTTACATGTGAGGAAATACGAGAAGCTGATGAGTCTGCCTTTGTTATGATTTAATCAAATAAATTAAAGGAGAAGGGTTAGGATACACCCAATTTTGGACTTCAAAAAAAAAAAAAAAAAAAAGGAGCGAGAGAGAAAAAGAGGAATTAGTTTTCAGGGACGCTCTCTGTCCAAACATTTTTCTGGTGTACAGAGCAACGTCAGGCTCGCTGAGTCCACTCAGCTCATTGCTGCTGGTTGTTTGGGCTTTCTCTTTTCCTCTTAATGGAGCACCTTTCATAGGCGATTGGAATTTCAGGGGGGAAAGGGTGAGTAGGTGCCAAAACAAGTTGGGGGTGGGGCAGAATTTTGCGTTTCAAGCAATTTAGCAGGCAGCAATTCTGCTTACAGCAGAAAGGTAGGTGGATACTTGAAAACATCCTCCACCGGGGTGTCCTACTTTAGCAATTCTAATTAAAACAGGGTTTAAAAGATGCAAAGAAAGAGCAAGCTTCTTGCCTTATTTCCAGTGGGCGTGGGGGATACCGTCAGGCACAAAGTGCTTCTAGCTTGTTCTAACGTGCACCTTTGTTTAAAAAGAAAAAAAAAAAAATCAAGCTTGTCCTCTGATTTCAACTAATGTATTTTTAACTGGATTTCTTTCCTCTGCTTTGTGTGATCTGATACCTACCGTGTAGCCCTGGCCCACTTTCAGCCCTGCGGGTGCCCTGTATTATGTGTGTGCCTGAAAGAAAAGGGAAGTCTTCCATCCAACCCTCTTGTGCCCTATACCTGTGCTTGGGAATTGAATTGTGGCCAGCCCCGGGGTCAGCAGAGCACGGCTCCTATCCTTCTCCTCGCTGCCTGAACCAAGAGGAGCCGGGACTTCGTGAGCCTAGCGTGGCTGTGACCACCCGGCACCTTGAATCAATAACGCGGCCAGTTTCCTGACGCTTCTTTTCCGCGGCTCCTTATTGAAAGGGAGGCTTTACTGCCACCTATAAATAGCCCCGGATCCGAGGCACTTTTTCTCCGCAAAGCAGCCAAGTTGCAGCCGAGGGAGCGGCGCTTGTGGGGCGTTTCGCTGGTGCCAGCCCGAAACGCGCCGGCTGCAGCCCCCGGGGGGGCTCCGGGGACCCGCACCCAGCGCCGCGCCGGCTGCCTCTGAACTTTGTTCCCAGGCACGGCGGGGAGAGGAGCGAATACCGATACTCACCCTGCTCTTTGGATTTCCAGGTGCAACTCCGGCTCTCCCTCTTCTTTTGTGTATAAACGAGCAAAGGTTACAGCCCGGGCACGCGCCGTGATGATGCCCCGGGTAACCCTGGCCCCGGGAATTTAACGCTGCGCTAACCCGCTCCGAGCTGGGGGCTGGCTCAGCACCGCGCCTCTCCGCGCTGCCAGCGGCTCGCTCCGCACCCCGAGCCCCGTACCCCGCTTCCGAGGGGTCTCCGAGCGCGGTACAGGCTGTGTTCCCCCCCTCTCGCCCCCTTTCGAGCCCGCTGTGCGGTTTCTAAAAGGCGCACGCTGCTGCGGGGCTCGCCTGCGCCCGCTGTGCCACGCGTGGGGAAAGGGAAGGGAAGGAAGGAGCGGGGCCACGGCGACCCCACGGGAGCTGAGAGCCCACGCGTGGGGACAGGAGCGGGTCCACAGCGAGCCCAGCCCGCTGCTCGCTGCCGCCTGCCCCTGCCCGTGGGGCTCTCCACTGCCCGCACGCCAGGCGCCGAGCCCCCGTCCCCGCGTCCTTCTCGCTCGCTTTTCCTTTTTTTATTTTTTTTCTCTTTTCTATTTTCCCCCCTTTTTAATTCCCCCAAGTGGGTCCTGCTGAATACAGCTCGTTAGCCGCGTTGCTACCGGGGTAATTGTCTGGGGGGCTGAGCGCTCCCGGAAAAGAAAAGCGGAGGAAGAGGGAGGGATGTAACCTCCGTTATCTTTCTGGTACTAATTCCCAGCCGGCTCGGGCTCAGGGGACAAGGCGATCGCTTAACAAACCCTCCTCCTCCTCTCCCTCCACCACTCCTTCCTTCCTTCCTCTGCTCCGGCACATTTTCTCCCCCGCGCTCGCCCCCACGCTTCATTCCTCCTCGTGGGGAGGAATAAGCCGTGCGAACTCAAACTAAAAGCAAAAGAAAAAAAAGGAAGAAAAAAAAGAAAAAAAAAAGAAAAGAAAAGGCGGGTGGGAGGGAGACTGGACAGGAATAAAAAAATAAGAAAGGGGAGGGAGGAAGAAAAGGACAGAAAGTGTCTGTGCCTGATCGCTGACCATCTGTGCAAAAGGTGATCGTTGTTAGGTACTCACATGGCTGGTGGCAGAGCGGCTCTTAGCAATTAATAAGTCTCTCAGCTTGAGATCTTCTTTCCCCTTTTTGATTGTAGCGCTCTCTGTGTGTCTCTCTCTCACTCGCGCACGCACCAAACCGCTCGGATGCTTCAGGACCGGCCACTTTGCGAGGGGAACAACACGGGAGGGTTTGTATTACTCCAGGTTCGTGTGTGTAGCCTATAAATAGCGAACTTTTTGATGGAATCAGCTAACAAATGAGAGGAGAAGGCGTAATTTTGCGCAGGGAGCCCCCCTTTCTCTTTGCAAGATTAAAACCCCCCAGGCAGCAGACAGAGCTAAAGTTGTGGGTGTGTAGGAAGGAATTTGACTTTACCGTGATTGTGCGCGAGGTTCTGGTTTGTTTGTTTATTTTGGGGGCTTGCTTTGGTTTTTCCCCCTACAACCCATATGTTACACGCTCCCTCCCTGCCTCTCCAACAGGGGCAGGAGCTGACCCGGATTAGCACCGACCTTAACTCCAGGTTGGAAACACGGTGCGTTTGCGGCTTTTTTTTTTTTTTTAGGGTAGTGGAGGTGAAGAGGGGCTCCCCGCTAGGTCGGGTGGAAGTGAGGGAGGTGGCAGGCAGCCTTCCCTCAACGCGCCTTCACTTTAAAAGCAAGGGCGGGGGAGGAATAGGAAAGAGACAGATTGGGATTATTGGGGTGGGGGGAGGATTGGGGAGGGAGGAAAGGAGAGAGGGGCGAAGCGTTAGCCTGGAGCTTTGGGTCAGCTACGGAGCGAGGCAACCACTCGCGAAAAAGCCCCGAAAACACTCCGCCTGGGGGTTACCCCCGCGGCCGCCCCACGCCACGCCACGCGTGGGCGCCTGGCCGGGACAGAGCCGGGTTTGGGGTGTTGGTTTTTGTTTTTTTTTTTTTTTTTTTGGAGGGGGTGCAGCCCCCGGGCTCCGAGGGCAGACTCTGCTCCAGCCCTTCGAGGACGGGCCTCGGCCCCCTCGCTGCGGCACGGCTCCCACGCGGGACGCCCCACGGGTGGGTGGGATGGGCTGGGGGAACTGGGGGGCGCGCAGCCCGGACCGCGGCGGGGGCGCGCAGCAGGCGGCGGGGGGCACCCGCGCGGCGTGGGGCAGGCGGCCGGGGACACGCGTGGGGGCGCGCTCCCCCCCTCACCCCCCCCGGCGCCCCTCGCGTCGCCTCGCCGAGGCTGTCCCCGCGCGGTTCCAATCTCACGGCTCATAAACCGGGAGCCGGGGGGCTCATCATTCACCTGCCGCAGCCTACCGGGCAGGGGAAAAAAAAGGGGAAAAAAATAAAAATAAAAAATAAAAACAACGCGCTGCGAGAAACAGCCAGAAGCGGGCAGGCGGAGAGCGGCGCACCCGGGGCGTCCCCGCTGTGCGTGGGCTCCGCACCATCCTGCATCACCCCGCATCACCCCGCATCACCCCGCACCGCCCCGCACCCCCCCGCGGCCGCTGCCTGGCGAGGCCGAGCAAAGCCGCGATGGGGCTTAAACCGGGCGCGGGGACAATGTTGCGGAGGGAAAGAATAAAACCTCGGGGACGAGAGGAGGGCGGCCTCCCGCATCTTTTATTTATTTATTTCCCCCCCCCCTGCCGTAAATAACGCCGGGAGTTATTTTGTCCTGCGCTCAGATCTGACAGATTCCCCTCCCGGCTGCCAAGCACCAGCTCCGCGGCGCCCAACGGGACGCGTTACAGGGAGCCGGGGGGGGATCGGGGGAGTTGGGGAGGGTCCGGGGGGGTTCCGCGGCTGCATGCGGGCAGGGCGCCTCCACAAACACCGCACCCGCTGCTGAAGTTCCCCTAAGAGCGGCCGAGAGCCCGGCCTGAGCCATACAGGAATGGCAGCACGCTGAGAGCTCGGCTTTCCTTTTTTTTTTTTTTCTTTAAGAACCGGGATGTGAAAAAGTTTAGACCACGAGGTAATTATCAAAAGCAATCTAGCGAGTTTTACGCGGAGACCCACTTTGCAATTTTACACCGAGGAGCAAAACACGCCGGCGAAATCTCGGGTCATGCCCAACAATGGAGCGATGTTCTCCCGCTGTTTAATATACATGGGGTGGGAAATGAGGGGAAAACACAGCCAGCACCTGTAGTGCCAAAGGAAGAAAAAAATCAAATTACTACATAATATTTTGGGGCTATTTTGCCGGGCGCTCTTCAAAACCAGACCTGCATTTAATTACGGCTCTAATGATTTTTCTGTGCGGCCGCTGGTTAATAGTAGGGAGCAAATGGGGTTTCTACTGAGTTTTTAAATTCTGATATCGTCAAAAAATAAAAATAAAGGGGGGGAGGGGTGTCCCTTTATGTGTTAATCGCACATCTGGGGCTCTAAGTGACCGATCCGGACCAACTTTTAATTAACACATTGACCTGCCAGAGAAGCGAACTCCTTGAAAAAAATGTTACATGTGCACCAAGAGCCTTGCTCGATTTCGAGATCGGAGTGCTTGGAAGCCCGCCTGCCCTAGGGCTCTCCCTTTCTATTTTTCATACTAATTTTTTGGGGGGGTGCTCTCTCGAAGGAGAGTGCTCGACCAGCCCGGGGCCGCCGCCCCCCGCGGGGGCTGCGCGGAGAGGCCGGGGATGCTCAGCAAGGTGCGGGGCGTTTGGGGGCCTCGGGGGGGGGGGGGGGTAGGGGAATGCTGTGCAAGGAGGTCAAAACAGCCCCATGCGGGTGGCTATCCTCTGCACTCTTGCCTCACTAGTCCTTTATATTTGTCCTTTTTTATTTTTTCCCCCTTATTTTTCTTCTTGCATTCCAGCCCAGGTTTCAGGCAGGTTAGATGCTTGCCCCACACGCCAACCCCCAAGCAGAGAGATTGGAGTATGTTACCGCGGAGTTAAAGTCTAACTCCTCTGCAGGTAATAATTAAAGAGCTTCTTTCTAAATCTCTTTCCCCCCCCGCAGAAACACCGAGGCTTTCTTTCGCAATAGATTATATTGATCGCACACACGGGCACGCTCTCCGCCGAGCCGCTGCTGATGGCAGGCGATCTGCTCTCCCTTCCCTGAACATGCTTCCCTGGACCTTCCTTTACTTTTTCTAGCTGAAAGGTCTCCTTAGGGCTGCATTTCTACAAATGCTTCCAAGCCCCCCCCCTCCCCAAGAAGCTCCAAATGCCAAAGGGGACTGACAGTCACTCAGCTGCACACATCCAGGCTGTGGCCGTGCCTTTGATTTTCACCCCGTATTTATATCGTGGGCGAGTTTAAAAATAAAAGATATACAGGACACAAAGTCACTGCCATCAGCAGGGGAATATCTCTGTCAAGCGGGAAGGCCTCCAACTTTTTCTAGCGGTGATGTTTTCCAAAGAAAACCTTCAGCCTCGTCCCAGCAGCCAGGCTGAAAGTTTTAGGGGCTCTCAGTTACTTGAGATCATAAACTAATCTGCCAGAGAAGTGCGGCACACACCTGATATCAAGGGAGGGTCAAGAGCTGCCCAGTTCCAGCTGGTCCTGCGTTTGATTTACTTCGGGCTGTTAAGATGTATGCTGTGGTGTTTTGATAAGAAAAAAGGAGTCAGCAGTTTGATTTGGCAGTTCCTTTTTTTTTTTTTTTTTTTTTTTTTTTACACCCTTCTCTATCTGAAGAGGACTGCAGGTTAAGCTAAGGAGTTGGTTTCTGCTCTTGAGGTGTTTTTTAGCAGAGGCTCTTGGTCTGCATGGGCTGTTAACACGTAACTGCATTTCTTACCCTCTGTAGCAAGTCAGACAGTGGCCTAAGCTTTCATGCAGCTCCTCTACCTCATGCCTTTGTGGGTGCTTGGCCTGGGCAGAGCACGTGGAGCACCCAGAAAGGCAGTGCCCGGGACACAGCTCGCCATGTGGGTGAGCTGCTTGGCCTCAGCAGTGCCCTACTACAGCCTGACATCTCCAGCCTCCTCTGCCACGGGGCCTTGCTGCCAAACTGCATCAGGCCCCTCAGAAATCAGCTCGGTACATGAACTCTTTCGTTTTACACCATACAGGCACATTCCTGCAAGCTGCAGCGCTGAGTGTGGGAGGGGGGCTTGTTCTTAGCTGAATGAATCTGTTACGTGCTGGTCTCCCGCATGCCTGCTCTGCCCTCTCCTAAAGCCCCCCCAGACCTCCAGTCACAGTCTCGGAGTGTTAGACAACACCGAAGGGATGTTCTCTCCGATGCATGCATCTGTGTCACCTGAAGGCTCCCAGTAACCCTGCAGAGCAGAGGCACACCGCACCGGCAGCACGCCTCAGAGGCGGCAGCAATGGTGCCAAAATGGGGGATGCAGAATCAGGCCAGGAGTTTTGGATCCTACCCCTGCTTTTTTTTTTCCTCCTTTCCTCCTGTTTTAGTTTCTCTGCCTGTAAAATAGGAAAGTAATAGCCACTGACCCTATTGCCTTTCCACGAGGCAATTACTGTTTGAAAAAAAAGTCAGAAAGCCTCAGAGGACATAATCTGTGACAATAGTCGGAGGTGGACGCACTGCCATTCCTCGTGTTGTGCTTGGCTAACGTTTCCCAGCACCGACCATATTTTCTGTTGCATGTAGCTTTAGAAAAAACATCATCACTTAGACTGAAAACTGATATGCTGACTGTCTGTACCGGGATGATTATTTTGAAAATACCTGCCAAAACAATTTGTCCATTTCCAAGAACAAGGTTATGGAAAAATAAACAGTTTTGCTCATACTAAAAAAATGGAAACTTTTTCCTTTGAAATGCTCTACTGCCCTCAGGCTTTGAAGCACAGACTCAAAATGTGACCTTTTTCATTTAAAAAGCTCCTTTCCCTCTCTCAGAAAATTATCCAAATATGGCTAACTTGCAAATATATAGACTTTTTTTTTTTTTTTTTTTTTTTTTTTTTAATGAGCACACTCTCAGTCACGGTTTCTTTTATATATTTTTTCTGATAGTATAAATTGTTAAAGATTGGTCCTAACTGAGGACAGAAGCTTAAGGGTACTGTGGTAAAGCTAGATTTCCACACTAATCCCCACCTCCAAATTTTCCCTGTGAGCCCGAGCTTTGGCACAGGATCTGAGAGGTAGGAATCCTATCTCCTCTAAGCTCCAAACGATTTGAAGGTTGCATCAACAAGAAAGGTCTCTGCATGAATACGACAGGGAGAAAAATCCACCCTGTGACAGAGCAGGCAACAGAGGCAGCCAAGCAGCCCAGAGAGAAAAAGCGGGACTGGTGTTTGGAGGCAGGAGCCTGGGACTGATTAGGTAAGGAGACACAGAGGTTGCGTGGAAAAAGCAGAGAGAAAGCGTTCGGTTGAGGAGCCTGGAGGGGAGAAAAGGGACTGGCAGGGCAAGGATAACAAAACCATCTAATGTTGTCAGCCAAGAGCAAGGATACGTAATTACAGGATGTCCAGAATAGCTGGGCTGAATTTTATTTGAAACATAGTAAAATCGTGAAAGTCAAAATGTTTTATTTCGGTGTTATTAGCTGATGCATTTCAACTCCTCAGTTCAGCATTAATGCTTGTTATTTTGAATAGAAGCTGTTTTCTGATGCTGGAAAGAATTAAATGACCTTCAAGAGAAGTATTTCTGAGCCTATTCAAAATATTTTTAAATGATTTTTGTGTGTGTCTGTGAGTGACAACCAAGCTAGTGGAACACGTTACATGTTCCTCACTAGCTGTAATGTGAGGCACTCAGGTGTTAAGGCAGTGACTAACCTGAGGGTTTCAGAGCACCTTTATTCACTTTCTCTGCACAAGAGCACACAAGAGTTTATTCCACCAATTTCCTAACACACAAATGGAGCCCTGTAAGGTACACTTCCTCTGGGGGCGAGTCACAACTTTGTAGTTTTTATTCACTAGATGTCTGTCTAGTTCATCACAAAATTGGGTGCTGTTCACAGAGAAGGCAGACTGTTACAAGAAGAGAAAGCAAGGCTTCATGGCAATGTGATAGCTGAATTTGGCTAAATGAGTTTGTATCCATTCCCATTTCACCTCAAAGCTTCCGTAATGTGGGGAAAGTCACCTCAAAATGTAATGATAAGGTGAGATTTTCATATTATGAGGGCCCATCATCAAATTCTGGGGTCTGATTTGCTCAAGCAAATCCCTCACTGTTTTAGACAAAGTCCATGGGATTGTACATTAACTGTGCCAAGGGATGCAGAATGCCAAATGGGCTGAAAAAACTAGCAATTGGCATCTCTAATTGGGTACTCTAAATTAGTGGGCACTCCTGACTTTAATCTAATTTGTTTGGAGCACAGATTTATTAGAAGGATACAATTATCTCATGGCTTCCATTTCAGGTTGTAAAAGATGTTTGCTAAACACACTGTACTATCCTATGGTGGGGAGAGGAACAGCAGAAAAATAAGTGTTGGGTTCAGACTGGGATTTAAGTTGTGTGCCCCTACAAAGTCCCACACAGGTAAACTTAACAGTAGGAACTAACTGCTGAAGAAAGCCTTGCTCACGTACTACCTTGAAGGACAAAGGGTTGCCTGTGAAAAAATCAAGCAGAAAAGTCCTACTGCCCTGTTGAATTGCATTCTTTTACCATTTAACATGAATGGAAGAAACATTTTTTTTTTTTTTAAAGTTATTTATGAAAAGATGGATGGAGAGGGAGGAAAAAAAAAAAAAAAAGAAGAAGAAGAAGTCTAGGATGTCTGAGAACATGTAAATAAGGTGCTAACCCATGTCCCTACCAGTGACAGCCCTTTTATCTGGGACACTTCCATTTCAGACATATGTCCTAGCAACTTGCCTTTTAGTTACCACACAATCTCCTTCTGAACTAACATTTTTGCTATGACATAGTCTAAATTTTGAGGAAAACTGTGTTTCCTGGAAAATTCTTGATCATCTGCTCGTACATAACAGCGTAACTAAAGGCTAAATGGTGAAACATCCATGCGAGGGATTGGTACTAAGCATTGTGATCAGTGTTCATTCAGTCTTTTTCTACTACTTTGTACTGTTTTTTAAATGTTTACCAAGTCTGTAATGCTCTTTTAGTTTGTTTGTTTGTATGTATAAAATATTATTTCACTATGCAAGTCTTATTCCCTACCTAATATATAGCTGTTCTTCTTCATTTCCTTTGAAGTATAGGTTTTTATATCTGTTCATTGATTTTTGATTCCTTATAGATTTTATTTTCTTGTTTTTTTTTTTTTTTTTTTTTTCACTTCATTCAGACCCCTGGTAAATTTAAGGGTTATTAGTGATATCTCACTTATCTTAATAAATGTTATTTATTTATTTATTTTTATTTTACTTTTTGGGGAGTCATCTGCTTCAGAAAGGTAGCAGATTGATAATTTTATTATTTCAGCTCATCTGCTGATCAGGTTCAACACAAGTAACTTTTTTGTCTTACCAAAGTTAAGCATAATAGTAAAAGAGTGATTGAACTGGAAAGTTCAACTACTCTCTGCCTTGTTTTGCTCAATTAGCACATATTTAATTGCTTATTTATTTGGTAACACTGGCAGTTATCCACTGGGAACGGGACTAAAATATTCACATGATTTCAAGTGAGTGGATGAGCCATTAACAATGTAGTTTGCTCTACAGAGGGCTGGATTTGCACAGTCCAAATGACTCAAACTTTCAGAATTGTGTTTTCTGTATTACAGCACGGTGAGGTTCCAGAATCACTCTCCTTGCAGTCATAAAGCTAGGAAGTGCAATCACCAGGCATGTGGTCCTGACCTCAGTCTGAGGATCCTTGGCCTAGAGTCAAGCAGTCGCTGCAGTTACCGAAACAGCCAAATTAACTGTCTGCTTAGCCATGGATTAAAATTCATCCACTGATCCAAGACAGTAAGTGAGACAATAATTTGCTACTCCTACTTTGCTTCACAGCAGATCCTCATTTAGAATAAAGCTGCAGTTCAGCATCAGTTTTTATGCCCAGAAATAATCATGATGGCATTGTAAAATTGTACCTGTAATAACTTGAACAAATGGGATAAATACATGCAAATGTAAAACAAGAAAACGGATCCAGTTCTTAGTAATGCAGAGACTGTATGACAGCAGAGTATAAAGATAGCTTCAGGAGTCCTGATGCAATCAGCAGCCACCATTATTTTGAGTAGTAACTCGTAACAAATAAAGTGCTATTTCCTCTGAGTAAGGACTTCTTCAACATCACTTTTACCACCACAACCTAACTCTCTGCTTCTCTAGCAAACCACTGACTTGATTGAAATGCTATAAACTGCTTAATGCTTTCTAGAGACATCAAATATGTGAAGTACATAGTGCATAAAAGTGACAGCTCATTTCAAGACCAAGCAAAACAAGACTGACCAGCTATGGAACAGAGCCTATATATATATATATATATATATATATATATTATCATTGTTAGTAGATGTTGCACTTGTATTTAGTAACGAAGCAGTATAAGCTTCAAACTCCATCATTTTTATACCAATATGCAAGACAGAACAACTAGTGCGGTCTCAGTTATGCAATGCAAGGATGGCCATCTGCTGCTGAGGAACTGATTTTGACCCAGATAACAGCAAGTGTTTGTGTATCACAGACAGAAGCTCATAGTGTGACATCTGCACCTCCATTGAACAACATTAATAAAAACACAACAACTTAACAAAAAACAACTTCCAGGCATAGTATGAGTCATATTGATACAGTATATTAACTTCTGTGTTTGTATACCCTACATTATCAGTCTCTTTGCAGAGCTAAATTCCCCTCACAATGGCCAATAATAATAAAAACAAAACAAAACAAAAAAAAAAAGAGAGAGAGAGAAAAGAGAAAGAAAAAAAAAATCTATTCTTGTCAGTGTATCTGACCAAGTCAAAGATCTGATATCCTTGTCAATAAAGCTTTACTATTGCTTGTGATGATAATCCTGTACCATCCCACCCTTGAGGTGACTATATCTCAATCATGAATGGAAAGATCACTATGTAAAACTACGTACCCACTTTGATGTACAGTAATTTGACTGTATCTCCATGTATCTTGGAAGGCGCCAAAACAACAGTAGGGGTCATGGTAAATCATTTGAGTATAAGGTTAACGCTCATTGCAATAGCATTGCAATATTTCATAGGTACATGTGCAAAGGCAAAGGTTTTATTCATAAATATACTGATGATATAATTGCCTTGGACCCTCCCAGCATAAATTTAGAGAGAGAGGAGTGAAATAAAAGATGACTCTAATTTTCTGGCTATGAGGATGCCTCTTCCCACCAGCAGTGGCTGGTCCATCTTTGTCACACTCGGCGTTACAAAACTCCCCACTCGCTCACCCGTATCACCACCAGAGAGAAGGTGAAAGGCAGAGCTGTCTGAGGAAGTAAATTTAAGATGATTAAGATAGTCTGGACTTGCTGTATGGCCTCAGTAGTTCACTCATGAAGGCTTGCAAAGGCAGAAATGGTAATTAGGCACCCAGTCTAACTTTCACAAGCAAGGGGCAACCTCCTTAAAGGCAGAGTGCCTGTCTCTCACTGAGTTCAAACTGTCATGAAGAGCTACAGTGTTTAAACTACTTTCATGGGGTGAGGATTTTCCATATTTATTTATTTATTTATTGGTTGCAGTTAGTCCACATTTATGTGAATGAGAAGCATATACAGGTTTAGTTGTGACACTTCAGCAGAGAAGTGGAACGTGCTTTAGATCTGGCAGCTAAAATGTGTGACTTACTAAGTTTAGCTCTCCCACCAAGTATTAGAATTGCATTTAAACTAAGTATCCATGACAGAATGTTCTGACAACAAAAAAATGGAAATTCTTGAAATTTTGAAAACTGCAAATACTTGAATGCTTGCTGTCAAATGGAAACTACTGTAAAAGCAGTCACTGCACGCTTTCAGTGTGATAGACATATCAATGTCCTATCTTATACAGCATATATGGGCCAGGACAACAGCAAGCAGAAAGCTCAGTAAGCCTCCATCTTCTGCTTGGACAAAATGAGGTGATGATGAAGAAGGGAAAATATGTAGAACTACATATGAAGATGAGGATCGTACATATACATGGATGAGGCTGAAGATGAAACAGTCTCATAAATAATGGTGCTGAGATGAATAAAAATAGTTACTTCCCAGCCACCACACAAATCGTCAACACTGCCCTATGTTAATGATTTACCATTATGTTATGAGAACCTGAAAAGTATGTTTTTTCTCAGTGACTACACACTTATTTCAATATGCCTTACTAATGAATTAACATACCTTTGCTATTCGTTTCATGAAAATGCAGGTAAACTTTCCCTAAATACTGAGAACTGTAAACCTCATGCTAGAGTTGTGCTGAGGGAGAGTATTTAAAAAAATAAAATCTAAAATGAATTAAAGTCTTGTTTTATTTAGTGGAAGAGTAAAGACCTATAGTATATGTGTTTAACTAGAGCCATAAATGTACCAACATTCTTAAATGTACTAATATTTTTAAACATATGAGTGAATCAAGTAATGGACTGGAACAAAGCATACTATTAGCAATGCTGCAGTCAGAGTCAGTTTGAAGTTAAGCAGACAAGTAAATTTAAACACAGAAAAAGAGATTTTTAGCTCAATAAATTTACACCAAGGACTTTTTTTTTTTTTTTTTTTTTTTTTTTTTACTGTTTAGTAATAGTGTTTTTTGGTGGGAGAGATACACCTATAATCTGAAAGTGCTAAGGAACCTCTCTTTCTTCAGGAATAACTTATTGCCTGCATATTTATATCTTCCCCAACATTTATTTAGAAACTATTATTTATCTTGAGACAGGAAGATATCAAATCCTGCTTTTTCTTCAGATTAGAACCTACTGGCAATCACTCAGACATGTCTGTGCCATAGACAAAAAGAGATTCAGACCTTTCATACTGTGCTTGGCACCTTGTGTGGAGATGTTACATCCCATAAGCTCTGCAGGTGGTTAGGCTGCCAGGGCTGGCTTCCCGGAGCTCCACTCCTTAGCTACAGAGTTGTCTTCTCCTAATGAGAACCTGGAACAAGTCTTGTATCTTAGATGACCTGGCTTGTCATTTGGATCAATCTCTTTACTAAGAACTGTTGATTCCTCACCTGTACATCTGAGGTACTGACTGTGCCATCTATTTAAAGAGTTTGTTTATTAATTTCATTCATTTATTTTTATGGAAACAATTTATTTGCTGGATAAGCATTCTCTTTGCTTTGGACACCAACATCCAAAATGAATCAAGGCTGACCATTTTCCTTCACAAATCACTCTGTCTTTCCCCCCCTGCCAAAAAGAAATCTCTTCTTGTTGAATAGGAGATACCATGCTGGACCATAAAAATGGTCCACCTTCGCTAGTGTACCATGGTTTGGATGGTACTGGCCAGAATCAGACAACCAGGAAAAATGCTGGAACTACACCATAAGGAAGTGGAAATTATCTCCTGGTAGACTTGCTCTGATTTCTAAGATTCAA
This sequence comes from Anas platyrhynchos, assembly GCF_047663525.1. Classification (NCBI taxonomy): domain Eukaryota; kingdom Metazoa; phylum Chordata; class Aves; order Anseriformes; family Anatidae; genus Anas; species Anas platyrhynchos. The sequence goes on from NC_092589.1 coordinate 22,371,362, forward strand.
ATGGTGCCTCTTGCTTCAGTCAGGGGAAAAGCTTATTGACTTTTACTTAATGTTGGATCAGGACATTAATACGTCATATTAATATGAAGTTCCTCAGAAAAGCATGTTTATAGTGTCAGCATCAATTTCAAAGAAGCCTAGACTTTTAAGGCTGTGTAAGCACAATGGCAGGTTTCTCCTTCTGCTCATTTGTTCTTCCATATTAAACAATAACTTCAAATACCAACAATTGACAAGGTGAATTTTACATTCACCTACACCAAATGCATTTTAGAATAATAAATGTTAGAATTGTATTAGCATTAATGGAAAACATTATGTTTCTGAACTCTTTGTCATTTTATTCAGCAAAGGAATTGAGAAGATGACATGATCAGTAGGTAGGAAAAATATCTGTGGAGATGCTACTCACTATTACTGTTGAACGAACATGATACTTATGGAATAGATAAGGAACTTTCTGATCTTACACTTCAAGACTTAGAACGTGCAAATGCCTCTGAGAGTACTATTAATTTCATTGGATCTTGAATGTTGACAAGATAAACCAGTGCTAAAAAGGCTAAATCTTCTGTTTATGGATAGCCCAGATACTTAATGCAGCTTCCTTAGGGCCCACAGCTGATTTTTAACAATGTGGGGACAAGCCAGTGACCCTGTGCTCTTGTTTGGGAATGTCTGACCACTCACCAGTCCCAGTTGCTCCAAAATAGCCACTGTATAGGAACCTACTGGTGTTTAAAATGCACCCAGTTCGAACTTCTCTGTGTTGTTACCAGGATATAAGCTATATTGTTGCTTTGGAGTGAAAGCACATTTTGCTGTCTGAAAAATTTGCAAAAGTTAAGAATAGATCAAGGAAGAATTAAATGGCTTCCATTTGAAATTTCATGTTAGATTTATGAAAACTACTTTAATGAAATGAAGATGGAGCACTTAGACTGAATGCAGTAAAAAGGTGACGTTAGCTTAAAATAATGAGAAAAATATATAACTAAATTATATGAATATTGTATATATATATAAATTATATAAAGTAAATAAATAAATTAGACATTGTAGAAATATGACTAAGAAATTGTAGAAATATGTCTAATAAATTAGACATAGTAGAAATATGACTAAGACCTGTGCAACTAGTAATGCAATTGAAAAAAGAGATATACATATGTTAATATATCTGTGTGTAGAAATTTATAATTGAAACAAATCCTATTTGCTACATATTTACAACTTTATCATACCAGGACCATAAAGCTGTATTATCCCAGGCAATTTATTGTGTGTGTTTTTGTTTTCTCCTTCTGTGTACATACCTAAACCATGAAGAGAAAATGAGAGCACTAGGAAAATCCAAACACTTTATTTAAAACAAAAAGTGTAATTGTTCAGAAATGGGCTATTGACTTTCACTGGGTTAAACAGCTCATGTAGTGATTAGGCTTGAAGCTATAATTGTTCTTGTCACCCAAACTCTGCTCAGTCAATATCTTTTTATCATATACATTTTTAATCACATATTAATAAACAAGAAGGTGTGCTTTATTGATGGCTGGATTAGTTTATTGACCAACTCGACAACTCTATGTATGGTTTCTGAACACAGAAACAAGGTCAATGTGTAAAGATGAGGAATAGTAAATTCACCATCTTTAATATACTTCATTCTAGCCATCTACTTCCTATCTTAAGGTGATACAATCCATACAGGTTCTTCATTTAAAAAAAATCATATTTGAAACAATCTCACTGTTAAAGTACATTTTGGATTGAGTTTTAGGAACTATAAACTATGAGGTTCTCTAATTCAACATAATTTTGTCACCTTGACACAAAACTGTTACTTTTTAAACCTTTGAGAAATCAAAGTTTCAGACACTTGTAGATTCTTCTAAAATATTCTTTAATTAAATATGGTTTTGAAAGTTTTTAGATTTTCAGATTCTCTTGAGATAAAACTCTATGCACCCTCCTCATCAATTCTTTCAGTTTTTCTCTCCATGAATTGCTACTGCAAGCATTCTTTTCTAATAATTCAGGTTTGGAATGATGGCCTCTAAAACAATGTACAACATTAACAATTAAGACAATAACAGAACATGTCAGTACCTGTGTGTATTCTTTCCTGTCAGACAAAAACTGTGTATAGGAACTCACATTTCCTTTTTTAGAATTATTTTTCAAAAGGATGGAAAATATAGTAGAAATAGATCTGTTCATCAGAATCTCCATTTGTACAGAATACTGTTTTGTAATAAGAAAGTATTCAATTGAAAATATTTTTATGAATCTGTCTATCAAATGCTCACATGATATCCTAAAAACAAGAGTCGTTTGTTAAAACATCTGACTGCAGCATGCACAGAAGTGCACATCAGCCAGACACAAGGATGAAATGTGTTTCCAACCTGAAGTTCATAGTTGCCAAACCCATCCAAAAACTCTTCTTCTTAAGGTATGAGACTAAAATAGGGCAAAATGTTATTTACTGCAGTACCATATATCAGTATCTCTGATCTTACCGGTGTCTTGCACCTGAACTGTTTAGGTGGTGAGACATGAAAGAAACAAAACAAAACAAAACAAAAACAAACCAAACACCAACATCAGTTCCCACTCTCTCTAAACCATACACAGAGATAGCCTATTCCAATGCCGCACAACCCTTTCAGTAAAGAAATTTCTCCTAATATCCAACCTCAACCTCCCCCGGTGCAACTTGAGGCCATTTCCCTTTGTCTTATCACTTGATGAAGTCTCTTGTCCCATACAAAAATTGTGTTTTGTCTTTCCCTCCTAAGTACAGCATTATCAGCTTTGTTTTCCAGGCAGACTCATTCATGTACTATCTGACAATATTTCTCTTCTTTCTAGGTCCTTTTATGATACTATCTGGATTCATACTGTTTTTCTAGGAAGAGAGAAAACATATCTCAGTGCAATCCAAAAGTGCTCTTCCGTGCCTTTGACTCTGTTTAAAAGATGTACCACTTTTGTTTTTTTTTGCAAGTGTTACTGTATAATCATCAGGCTGCTGGTGAAGGGAAACACTTAAGATCCATATACACTAATGTGAAAATGGCTAGTGTAATGATGAAGAGAAAATTGCTAGGATAAAACAAAACGCAATGCAGAAATGCACCCATACCATGTGCAGGGTAAAATCCCACAGATGACTAACATACTGGCAAAAGCATTCATATTCACATGAATGTTATCCCTGTAAAAGTGCCAAGTGCACCAAGATGTTGTGTAGAAGTTCTGGTCATGTAAGGTAAAGCTTCCCAGAGGCACCCTTTAATTGGTCTAATTTTCCCTGCCAAACACCATCAAAGTTCTAGATGTTCAGGCCAGGTCTTGTCACTTTATTATTTCATCACTTTTTGGATTACCTACTCTCAGCAAAAATGCTCTCAAACATATTTGCTGCCTCTATGTTTCTCTCCCCTTTGCATGCATGTACACAAACACACCTCCTTCCGTAAGAGCCTTGGTAAACCCTTACAAAATAAAGGAAAATAATGGAGCTGGAACTACTATTCAACTCCGTAAGGTAAACGGCTGTCCAGATACTTTTAAATTTCAAGGGCAGGCATAGGAAATCTTCCCAGCACATTAGAAACAGAGTCCGCTCTATTTCTTTTTAATTTCCAGCCTTTTTGAGGAAAAACACACACACACAAAAACAAATTCCAAGAGAAATAAAAAAGTAAAACACAACACAACAATTCAAGCTGTGTTCCATATGCTGCTTCTTACTCCCTGTGTAGATACGTAGGAAATACATGGAGTTAGGTTAGCACAAGCATTTCTGGGAAAGTTGTTATTAAAGGGAAGGCAACTGCTAAAGTCAGTTCATGAAATGACTGAGACGAGTACTGCACTCAATGAATAGGCTGTTTTCCATAGTAGTAATACAAAAAATCATGCCAGCGTGGGATGACTCACCACAAATAGGTGGGTTTGACTCTTGGCTCTGACATTGACTTATTGCATGGCCTTAGGCAAATCCCGAAACATTTGTTTTTACTTCTCCATTTATGTGATTTGAATAATACTTCTATACCTGAAGGGGATATTTTAAGATACAATATGTTTAAGATACTACAAAGATTTTAAATGCTATAACATAGCTACGCCTCATTAACAACGTCAGGGTAAAATAAACACTGGGATGATTTAGGTAATGTGGTACATGTTCCTGGAACTGAGAACTTCGCTGAACAAAGAGCAAAATCTTCAAAGAGCCAGAAGTAAGGGAAGGTACAGCCCATTGCAAAGCTGAAGTACTTTGCAAGGGTGGATGAATTTATAGGGAAGGAAAAACAAGTTTGTTTAATAGGCAAAAGTTCAGTCTTCATTAATTATTTAAGTGGTTAGGCAGAAAAGCAACACACACTCAGGTGTGGGTGAAGAAAACAAAAAACATAGGCCTCAGTTCTCCATGTGTATTGAAGCTAGAGAGGATTTTGCAAGGGTGAGACCTGACAGTTTGTTTTTGTTGCCTATATAGTATGAAAACTGTAGTACCAAAAGAGATCCCCTCCATGTGAATCTTCCTCTCCTGTTAGGAAGGGGAGATACCTTCACTGAAACAGCAAAAAGTGCTCTGCAGGGCTCACCAGGACTTCATCATGCAAAAAGGATGGCTCTTATCCTGGTGAACTTTCCAGCAGGGGAGAAGGCCAAGCTCAGTGACAGAAGGGTTGGAAACTCTGCAAAAAGAGACGGGCCCCAGAAAAGTCCCTGGATAGAGATTCTGTGGTATGTTAACTGGATTGAACTGATGCTATCAGGAGGCAGGAGCAAGGCTTGCAGCACAGACTGAAGTGAGGGGGCCCAGACCTCTGCCTAGGGACTGTGGGCCTGTCACCAGTGTCCTTAAATACTGCTCAGAACAGAAGGGATGCATTTCTGGGCTAACCCAGAGAGAGGCAACTCCAACCCACAGCATATCAGATAGGAAAATACAACAGCATTAGAACTTCTGAGATTTTCTTCCTTTTTTGTTTTCTCTAAGCTATTTTTCCATACTTGGGACCTTAGTTAAAAACTGTACTCTTAAAAGAATGGTGATGGGAAGCCTGATAGCATAGAGAATGGTATAAAAGTATGTGAAATTGGGTTAAGTGCTATACAGGTAGGAGGGAGAAGCTCGAGCTGAGTGAGGATGAAGAGAAGAAGCTGAAGTGGATGTTGTTAAAGTGAGGGAGGATGGAAGAAGAGAGACATACCTTCAGCGGTGGTCAGTGGCAGGGAATGGGTAAAACAGTAAAGTTTGAAATACTAAGAAGTGAGACAGTCAGTGCCAAGATCTACTTTTTCGTTAGATGTTATTCTTTTGGTATTTCAGTAAACCCGAGAACACAAGTCGAGTGGCCTGACCTTGAGTGGGTTGTGATCTAGACAGGACCTCCAGCTGCTGGAGATAAACTTTGGTCCTTTTCACTGGTTTGGCAGGAAAGGACCAGGAATCTGCCCAGTCTCCAGCCCAGCTCAGGTTATTTTCACAGCAAGAAGCCCTGACTGTGATCTCTGAGACTGCTCAGTGATACAAATCTAAATGCTGTCTGTGGAGAGATCTGGGAGACTTGCCTCCAAAGAGCAGTTTTAGTCCTGGACCCATTCAAATAGTGCAGTATGTATGAATGGGGCAGGCTGGACTTGCCTCATGTCAAAATCAAGGTAATTTTGAAGTTGCCAGTATAGGCTACTCCTTGGTAGATGTTACTGAATGGGGCAGTAGCTGTACTTCAGACACTACAACTATTTATCTGTCATATTTACTGCTTATGACTACTCTAAATGTAGGTACTGACTCAAGAATGCAGTTCAAGATCCTAATGTATTTCTGGATATAGAACAGTTTCCTGTACCAGAAAAGAGATCAGTTTACAAACTGGAAATACTTTTAAGTACTTCATTGATAGACATCATTTGAGAGACACAAAATCAAATTCATATTAAACTAACAAAGCTGATACATTTTTACTACATCTGCAGACCACAGAACACTTTGCTTTCAAGAAAAATTGAATAAATCACAGAGCTTTCTTAAGGAGACTTCTCCCCTTGTCTTCAGAAAGTCCTTAATGTGACATCTGTCCCTGCACTGTCACCTCTTTTAAAACTAACAAATGCATGACATATAATACAAGATTTATAAATTAAAGAAACCCACCCCTTTTAAGTAATATTCTTTAAATCTCGGTTTCTGACAGTCCTCCTATTTGCTCAGTAACTGTAATAGGCGTATTTTTCAGAAAATAGTGAATAAAAACTGACAAGCCATCGGGAGAATCTGAATGCATAATTGATAGGGGCATAAATTAATATGATTAGGCCTTTATTGGGTGCCACTGCTGCCAAACCTACAAAAGGGGCATGGAATAAAACATGGCTATGTTCTCAGGGCTGATAGACATCAATATGTAATGCATATTATCTCAAGCCTTCTCATGTAGTCTGCTTATGACAGCACTCAACCTAATTGAAATTTTTATCTTTCTGTTGCATACAGACAGTTTTGACTAGCTGCTTCCAGGGAAAAGAGAGAAATCCAAATGACCCAAACGAAGGTTTCTCTGTAGAGGTATATACCCTTCTCGCAAATCACTTTAAAATGGCTTTCTACTTTCTGGTTTTCTAAAGCCATCTTCAGAAAGCAGCATGAAAGACATCGCAGGACTTGGTTTGCCTCTCCCCCTTTTAACTAAGCTTAACAGTGCATTTCCCTAAAAGAAATAAAAGAATCTAAAAATTTCTTCACAAAAATCAATACACTGTATGCTCACTTCAGCTGAGGCTTCATTTTGCTACAGTTCTTCATGCTGCACACATATAGTTTAGGAAGAAATAGTTTTCCTATTCATTATGCATTTTTTAATACTATCCCCTCCCTGACCTGTGAGGAAAAAGTTAAAAAATGAAGAACAGTTTCTTGAACTGACATCCATAATCTCTGTCCAAAAAATGTTGGTCAGCTGGCACAACATCTATTTCATCTGGATAGTACATTTTTTAAAACTTTTTTCCTTTTCAGTTCTTTTTAACTATGAATTCACACACTGTGAAATGAAATGCCATTCCAAAAACACGTTACTTGTCAGTTATAAAATGTTTCAAACATTTCCTTTAGATGAGAACTTAATGAATATACACTTTTCCTAAAGGGTTTTTGCTTTGACAAGCCAAAGCTAATTAGAAGTTCCACATTTAATGTTTTGCTCCTTATTGAAAAGTTCTGTACTGCAGGAGTGTTCCTGAGAATGCATGCTGCCATTACTAAATATTTTTATTACAACAGTGCTGGATGTTGTACAAATAAGATAAGGAGTCAGTTTCTGCTCTGTTGTTTGCAGTCTAGAATGGGATTATCTCTGGAGTAAGATGCATTTAACCTATAAAAATCAACACAGAAGGTGCAGAAACAGGTCCAACACCTCATTTCTGGCTTTACTGAAACTCACTTCCTAAGATAAAGGGAATAAATCTTAAAAAATATATTTATTTAAATTTAAATTTATTTATTTATGGAAATATTTAAAAGCCCACATATTTCGTTTGATAAATACAAATCATGTTATTGGTTATTTTTATGCTGTAACACAAAGACAGTATAGCTAAAAGATGCCTTTCTTCTCTTAATGGTCATTTTTTCATTCTTCTAACTCCTCAGTACATTATCATAAACCATAGGGCATCCATAAATATGAAGAGGCCACATGTTCTGTAGATTAAAGAATGACACAGACTTTGGCAAGATCCACATTCCTGCACCTGTTACATCAAGTAATTTATTTATTTCAGAGGCTATAGAGCACTCCTACACTCATTTTATATCTGCTACTGGTAGTTGCAAGTTCAAGACATCTAAAAACTGGTATGATTCCCTTTACATTTCTGTATTACGTACGTTTAGGGGACACCTAGTGAGAGTTTGGACCTGGGGAATGGACAATGAGAACTCATGAACCTTCCCTCAAACACCTTGGGAAACTCCAAGTCATTTTTGTCCTAGTATGAATTTGACATATAAATGACGTTATAATGAAAGACTACTAGATACCTACTGCTGCATGGTTTTGGTGCTATTCATTCTTACTTTGGTGCTTGCTTGAAAAGGTATCCATGTGGACCCTTGTTTATCAAGGACCTGGAGATGATTTGAGGCTGTAGAGATTTAAGGTCTGGAACCTTAAATTGTTTTACTGATTTTATTCTGTGTAGCTTCTATTTATTTATTTATTGTGTGTTATGTAGGAGTCATAGAAATCATGGAAACACAAGGTTGGAAAGGACCTACAAGGAATGCCAATATTTACAACTTACTGTCTATAAAGAGAGAAGAAACAGAGTAACGATCTTCAACACCCACCAAACCCACTGGTTAGAAAATGAAATCTCTTCAATGTATTTCTTCTGGGCTTGTTTCTTACTTAGAATGATATTTAATCCCTGAAAGGTTTCTCTCTTTAGAGTACAGCTTGGATTTGTAATTACTTTGGAAGGTTCTGAAGAGAGGAGTTACCTCGGCTCAGAAAGACTTAGTGATATGTGATTTGAGTGTATTGCAAGACTGACAGCAGAATGATATCACAATAGCACCAAGGACAATAGCTTAAGGTGAATTTCAGGGGACTGTGTCTTACAAATAATTTCATGTATTAATGGGTATTTTCCAGTTGATATGCTCTTTCTCAGGGGTCTGAACATGCAACTCTTCTAGTGGTACAGCTTGCAGCTCAAGATAGTGCTGTCTTGGATACTTGGAGGAACAGATGTGCAACAGCATGAATAGACAAAGTGAACTCATGACTTTAGTAGCCCAGGTTCTGATATGCTGGGTAACATCTTACACAACAAGTAAGCCTACAGAAGTCAGTATGAATAATGGTTTCAAAACATAGCTTTGGGTTAAAAAGGGTTATTCTAATCCATCTACAGGGTACGTTTAGAAGTCTCTCGACACAATGCAACTCCAAAACTCAAATCACAAGAGCTTACTTGAGTCTGTGAACAAAACCAGCATTCACATGTGAAACAGATATGGTGGCTTGCCTGTAGCCTGTGGGATATGAAGTTGGATCCTGCAGCCCAATTGGGTGCTGCCCAGGACTTGAAAGTTGTTTTGGTCACATAGGTTCTAGGGTCAAGATGATGCCAACCTGAGCACTAATATCAGAATGACCTCCCTTAAACAAATGCAAGCTGGTTAGGACTTTCACAGAAAAGTGATGGTGGTGGGGGCTAGTTGCTTTCTTTGCACAGAATTATGTAGATTCCTTGTAACTTTCACAGTAGTTTGTTAATTTGTGATGAACAATCAAGGCTTTATTTGACAGACAAACTTCATTAATTACTCATGAGAAAACCAAAACGCATCATGGCATAATTTTGGTGCCTGTAGGCCATGCTTTTTTGCTACACTACATACGTTATTATATGCCATGCTCCTCACTGAGGCAAAACAGATTTGAACTGTGTCTTACAGAGGATGCAGTAGATGAACCTAGCTTTCAAAGACACATTTTACCTGGAGATATTTCCCATGTAGCACAATATTTGAACTCTTTATTAGGAACCAAACATTGCAAGACTGAAAATGCTTAATAATACATGTTAAGTTTTGCATTATTGACCTTAAAGCCAGTCAGTGAATGTAGGCCCAAGTATATTTCATATACAGGAAAAGAGAGAAACTAACACCATTTCATAGGCACAAATGTGAATGACTACAGAAACTAAAAGCAGTATCTTCAGTGTTGCCATACAAAATCACAAGTATTAATGAGCTCATGGTATCTTTGCATGGTAGAGATGAGCTAGTATTCCTGCTTGCAGAGAGCAGAACTGAGTGAGACTCAGGGAACAAGCAATACATTTCCATAGAGATGAATGGCACTTGAGGACTTCAAATCTATCTGTATTTTTGAGGTCTATTCCTGCCCCACAAAATATATAGTATGAGTTCAAACAGGGTTTCTAAGCAGAGGTTGCAGAAGTTCCAGCTCTAAACCTCCACCAAACCACCCTATAGAGTATTGGCAGCACAAAACCACAAGTCTAAGTAACTGAGGCTTTTCAAGAGGCTAGAACTTGCCTAAAGTTAGCAAAGTAAATCCTCTATGAGGTGTTAATATTCCCTCCCCTCACCACAAAGCCCACTGAGGAATTTCAACATTGTGACATTTTCAAATTACCAAACTGAAATACTTTACATGTTAGTAAAATGCATTGTGCCGACCATGTTTTAACAAAGATCATTTATCACCTCTGGAAAGTTGCTGAGTAAATCCTTTTGACTTTGTGCTATCCCATTCATCCTTGTTTCAAATAATGTAATTCTAACATTGTATTGATATTCTTTTAGATTTTTTCCCCCTTCTTTTCCATTTAGAACTGGTTTCTACATACATTTGATGCAACTAAGTTTTATTATTTGTCTCCTTATGGAAGAATGCAGAAGACGTGCTCAGCTATATTGATCTCTGAGGAAATGTGGATGAGGTAGATAATGTGAAACCTTTTTGTCATTACTAACAGTTATATAGGTTGTGGAAACTTTCAGTGTTTGGCTGACTAGATAAGTTGATGCACTCACATTTATTTGATTGGAAAAGTATGGGGAGTAAACTGTGTCACCCCAGTTTCTGTAATGGAATTGATCTTTTGCGTATTAACACTTTTCTATTACAGGGAAGGAATTATGAGAGTAGAAACACCCCTTTCTTTCTGCTAGAATATATGGGAGACCAGTCTCAAAGAAAAGGGAAAAAACCTAAACAAGTTAAGAGGGACAACAATAGCACACAAGGCAAAGTGCTGAACTTTTCCACCTATAACCTTCAGAAACTGAAGGAGAAAGATATTACTGCTCTTGACTTTATTAGCTCCCTGCATCTCTTCCATCTGTGACAGACCTATGCCCTGCTTTCCATGGTCTGGGGGAGGTGCAAGTGGTAGGTACTTGTTAGGTTTTAGTTCAGTTGCAGAAGCAAAGACTGGTTCTTAGCTTGCCTCTGCTAGCTGGAATACCAGGTGGTAAGTTGGTTTATATGCAACTTGTTTAGGAGTTTGCCTAAAAGGTGAATGAATAGAAACAGAATGAGGCCCCTTTCAGTGGAAAACAATCACTTAATCGACTTTTTTTTTTTTTTTTTTAATTCTAGTTCCTCTCTATTTGCTCAGCATCTCAGCTCAGCCACTTTCTCTGAGCTTCCAGAATGCATTCAACATCTGCTTGACTGCAGACACTGAGACACATACACACAAACCTCTGCAAGCAAGTCCAAACCATGAAGTCTTAATTCTGGATCCAGGCTGTACTTCCCACTGGTCATAAGGAGATCTTTCACTCCTCTCTCATCACTCTTTCCCTCCCCACATATGTTACTGCTTTCTTGTCTGAACCCATTCAACCCTCTACTTTGGGGAGACAGTGAATAATCAAATTTACACATTTTTATTTTTCAAGATGTATGTTTTTGTTGATTTGATTTACAGTATGAGCACAAAAAGCATATGGATTGGCTTCAGTGAGGCAGAAGTATCTTGGCAGCTGGGAAAAGGGATCATTTTAAATACCATTGCTGTGACAATGTGGTCAATTCATGACATAGGATTACTGCTGTACCCAGTCCATGGAGGTAAAAAGCAGAAAGACAATATTTCTGCTGCCTTCACCTATTGGCTTTGAGGACCAGCTCTAACTAGAATCCAGCTGTCAGAGACAGCCTTTCAGCAGAGAGCAAACAAAAGCAAAGTTGCAACCACAGTCCTACCTGGCATGCTTTACAGCTGAGACCCAGCAAACCATTGTTACTGGACAAAGCTGTCCTTCTTGTAAATACCTGGGTATGAGACTGATATGCAGGCTCTTCTGAAAATAGACTGCATAGTGCCTTTTCAACCATAATCTCCCTTCCTGCTCCCCTGCACCCCTAAATGCTAAATGCATTTACTTCACTGGTTTCTCTCATTTTTTCTTTCTCCGCAGTCCTCCAAGCTGGTGAGCTGGCACAAGAGATGTTGTCATAAGACCTATTCGCACTTTTTTATTAATATATATTATTATTTAACATCAGCTTTCCCTGTGTATTAAAATACAAATCCATTAGGTTCACATCCATATGGTCAATCTTCTTTCCAAGTTGGTTCCTGACTGACCCACAATACAATTCCTGATGATGATTGCCATAAAGCTTATCTAATCACAGTAACTCCTGCACAAACTATAGGCTCTGTCCTGTCCTTCGTGACCCCTTATGCATTTCAGCTTTACATATAAGTTTAGACTAGCACTTTTTTTAATCCATTCTTACTTTAAACTAAACAAATCTCTGCCATGATTGTTAAAATTGGAAGATACAAGCACACAAGATGTCAGGTAAAATTTAAAATGAACAAGTTGTGCAAATAGGCAAAGTAATGCATGGTAGACAAGAGACACAGCTCAGAAAACCTGGCATAGAGGCACTGGCTTTAATTAGCTGTACCAATTAATGTTGTCCAAGAATATGGCCTGATTCTTAAGAGAATGTTTTGGATGTGTTAGAAAAATTGTGTGTATAAATTATAGCTGCCCTTATGACACTTTAACTTGAACGACCAGTACTTTATTCAGTCAACTACAATAGGTCTCACTGTCCTTGGCAGAATTACAGAGGTAATATTTTTTAACATGGATGAGCAGCTCTTGAACAATTTCTTCAATGTATTAAGCATGAACAAGCTTTTCTTCAACATCAGGTGTGCATGTCTTCTTTTTGCATCCATTTTTCTTCAACACACATATTTATTGTGGCCATTACAGGGAGGGAAACTTCCCTTCCAATAAATGTTTGTCTTCTCCTCCATCCCTTTTATGGGAACTCTCCAAACAGATGGAATGATCTTGTTTCATATACTTGCCTTATTTATTTATATAATCAAAGAAAATATTCACTATTCTTGAAGTATATTGCTATGAATTCTTTGTAGCTCACAAATGAAGTTACAGGCAAAAATGAAGACAGGCTAAGATAGATACTTCACTAAAGACTCCATTTTGCAGATTCCTATTGACAAGAAACCTCACTAGTTTAAAGAGAGCTTGTATTACTCACAAAATTGCAAGCTGAGCTAAAACGCAAAAGTAGAAAAAGTTTGGGGGCCTTGAAATATCCTCTACTGACAGCTGGACATAAAAGATTTGTAAACTGATGGATTAAGATGTAAGTATCTTCCCCCTGCACTCAGCTCTGGTGAGGCCGCACATCGAGTGCTGTGTTCAGCTTTGGGCCCATCACTACAAGAAGGACATGGAGGTGCTTGAGAGAGTCCAGAGAAGGGCTATGAAGGTGGCGAAGGGCTTGGAGCACAAGGCCTGTGAGGAGCGGCTGAGGGAACTGGGGTTGTTTAGTCTGGAGAAGAGGAGGCTCAGGGGAGACCTCATTGCTCTCTGCAACTGCCTGAAAGGAAGGTGTGGGGAGCTGGGGGTCAGCCTCTTCTCACAGATAACTAACTAGGCCTAGAGGGAATGGCCTGAAGTTGCACCAGGGGAGGTTCAGGTTGGCAATGAGGAGACATTTCTCCTCAGAAAGAGCAGTCAGGCATTGAATGGGTTGCCCAGGGAGGTGGTGGAGTCACCATCCCTGGGGGTGTTGTTCAAGGAAAGGTTGGATGTGGTGCTTAGGGACATGCTTTATGGATGAATAGGGGGATGGTTGGACCAGATGATCTTGGAGGTCTTAATGATTCCAACCTTAATGATTCTAAGATTCTAAAAGAAACATAGAACATATATAACAACATGACTAGTACAGATAGGTACACATTATTTCATCAAACTCTGTATCTTAGATTCTTTACTTTCACAAAGAAAATTGCCACCTGTTAGGGATTAAAAACAGAATATTCTTATTCTTTAATGCTAAGGATTTCATCTTTTCATTATCAATCTATTGCCAAAGCAGAGTTCCCCTCTGTGCCCCCCCCATTTTACTAATTTTTTAGAATGTATTACCTTGTAGTCATATTTTTTCCTTAGGTGAAGTACTGGTTACTTTACAGAAGAGCCTACCAAAGATTTACAAAAAAAAATGAGACAAATGTGCATCCTTAAGTGGACATATGTGCATATATTTATACCACACACATCCCGAAGAAAATTATATATTTAAAATTTTATTACTATTACCTCCTTCAAAGAAAAAGGTAGTCTGAACTTAATCCTGCTGTTTTTCTGAAGTTCAGAAATAAAGTCTAGCAATATAAGACATACAGAAAGACTTTTCTAGCCTACACAAAGTAGCATATTGAAAGAAAATGCCTTCATTTGCTTGGCTAAATTCTCATTTTAATTATTTGAGACTCCAAACTTCCTTTTCCTTTAAGTGGTATTCCTTAAAGTATGTCTTCTCAGCTCAAGTGTCAGATCAATTAATTTTTTCTCTCTTTGTTTGCTCTAGAGGAGACTTCTTTTATTACAAGAAAAGAAAAAAAAAGTACATATGTGATAGTAACTTTAATTATTGAAGGTTTTTGACACCACCGATGAAAACGCTCCCTACAAAGTCAGCTTTGAGCATAGCCAGTGACAATACTGTGAAGGTCAGTGTTCAGATTAGCTTGCTCACTGTAAAAACATATGGCAGATTTTTGTACTAATAGAAACAGTAGTGTGTGAACTGATTAAAAAAGTGAAAAACATATCCAGAATAATTAGAAGCCTCTGACACTAAGCAACTAAACAAGCTTCCTTAGGAAACAGAAACTTAAAACTGATGTCCTTGTCTGTTTCATCTAATCTAAGGTGACTTTGATTCCAAGAAATATTTTTTTTTAAATTAAGTTCCTTCTGAGACATTTGCCTGGCAGAATTCAGATTGATGGAAATAGAACCCTGATATCTTCCCTAATATTAAGCACATTGCACACCAGCATCCTGATTTTTCTCCCCTTTCAGGATGTAAATCAAGGAACCTTCATGGAAATCAGCAAGAATTAGGCCCAAGAGCTTTCAGTGGATGACGGAATTAATTTTTGGCTGGCAGACTCTTATGAAAACTGATTAGTATTTTTCACAAATCAGCTTAATGACAAGTAAGCCCTCATACACCAGACACTGGATTGGATGGGGAACTGGGCAGTTCTTTGCACCAGAGAAAAAGAAAAAATATACTTTGATACTGTGACCATCATATATGTAACTCAAGACTGACAAAGGTGATGAGTAAAAATAAGCATGAGACTTTCCTAAGACAGTTGATGATATACTGAAAGGAACAGAAGTTTTGGAGAATAAATTAAATACTCTTGGTGAATAAAATAATCTCCCTTCCCAGTTTTATACATATTATACACACACACGCACACACATATAAATAAATAAAAAGAGTGAAAGTGGAGCGTTAGATGATGAAAGAGAAGTCAATGGATATTTTTTGAAAGAGAGATTCTGGAAACCATTTAGTGAAACACAGAGAAAGCCTTCTCCTTCCTCCATTTGTCCTCTGCCTTCCAATCAGGTCTTTTGAAAGACCACTGTTCTGGATAAAACATGGTTGCTCAAATGTTTCCCTTCAAGATGAACACCCAAACTAAGTTACACTAAATAAATAAAATCCATCCATTAGTTGTCTAAAAACAAAACAAAATGAAATAACAGGAATATAGACACTTTTTTTTAATAAACAATTAATCAGGAAAAAAACAACTTCCTATATCTTGGTCACTTGTCATGCATCTAGTTGATGGCATGGAACAGAATGCAGTGGGGTGAAGCGTCATATTTTACACGTCTAGGTTACTCAGCACAGTTTACTATTATGTGGCCAAAAACACAGCATAAGGAACAAATAGCATCTGAAGATGAAAAAAAAAACAAACACAAACAACCCTCTCCCCTAAGCAGTAATAATTGGATTTGGGGCTCTCTCCAGCATGAATCAGCATTTATGGCATCTGGCCCATGGACCAGATGCTGTAGGACTTTGGAGGAGTTTGGAAGTGTCCAGTTAATGGCAGCAAATGGCTGTTAAAGGAAGAACCAAGACAGAGATAGAGGAGAAAGACAATGCTTTCACCAAAGTCCACTTCACAGTGTGAAGGGCCGGCAGGATCTAAGCCATCATTTGCATTGTTTGAAAACGATGGAGATAACATTTTTCCTCTGGAGAGTTTGTGGGTGGGTGAATAAAAAAATCAAGTGCTCACCTATTTTTATTTTTTATTTATGTAAAGAAAAGCAAATCAGCTTTGATTTAACGTAATATGGTTGAATTAATTATTTCAAGAAGTGGAAGGATGTATTACCTCCTACATTGTATCAGCTCCCTTAAACAGGTCATTCACTATTTGAACCACCTCACCATTTCAATAATTTCTACATTTTTCTACTGCTGTAGGACAGCTTGGCATACTAATTCTGCTATGTGGCAAACGAAGAGAGCCCAAGATGCCACAAAATATTTTGGTCCATGAAAAAAAGTAAGAAAGACATGGTAAAAAAAATAAATAGTAATTTCACATATTATTCCTTCCAATAACTCACAATTTATTATTTTTTTTCCAAGTCTTCAGTGAATTCTGTATCTTTAGGAGAGGTCAGGCCTGGTGAATTAATACTTTATAGCAGTGTATGATTGTGTGAAAACTTTTAAAACCCATGTGAAAGCTGCAAACAAGTAGTAGAGTTACTGGTGTCTTTGTTGATGACACCTATATTTTAAAGAATGTTAACATTTACATCAGATCAACAAAGATGTCCAACAGCAAAGAATGAACGATAATGATATAGAATAAGTGAGAAATATCAGGGAACAGACAACTGCTGCAATGAAGTTGAGAAATACAGTATCCAATATATCATGACCAACAAAGTTAAACTAACGAGAGTTAGTAATCAACAGCTTCTCAGTGACACATCTTATTTTGCCTGCCAGATAGAGGACACACATAAGACCTCATTTCAGTTCTGTCTTTCCTTTGCTTCTGGATTTGTGTAGTCATTTGATCAGTCTGTTGCTGTGATGGTGAGCAGCACAACTCTGGAAATTTTCCAGCAAAATGCTGTTCATTTTGAACTGGAAAGTGAGATGCTACCACACAGTCTGAAAAGTTCATGGTGTTCTACAAACATTACAGCTAACATTTTAACTGGAAAAAAAAGTTCCCAAATGGCTGAGGAGGGAATGAACATCCCTCTTTCTCCTTTAGCTGTAGCTTTGCTCTTTAGTCACCACTCACAAATTTATGTACCATGTATTTTCCAGAACATGCTAGACCCTGCTCAGGTCTCTTGGCTAAAATGTTTGAGTGCCATAACTACCAATTATGAGCTAATCTACAGCTAATCTACAGTGTATAAATATAAATATATATATGTTGTTATAATATATATTTCATCAGACATATGTAAGATGGAGGAGACACTTTCAGCAGCCTGCACACACACAAAAAAAGCCATTTCTATGCATATACATATGTACGTACTTATATACTAGAACAGCTCTGAAAAATCAAACGGAGGGAAACTCCACAACAGCCAGAAGTAGCTGTAGTTTGAGCATCACCTAAGACACTACAGTAAGGCATCCCCATGGGTTTTCCCTCACCTTAATCCACATGAAGAACAATGCAAGAGGATGATGAATCACAGGATCAGCAAGAAAATAGGGTAGTACATAAAGACATAAAACAGCTGGACCCAGAACCCCACGGTTGGACAAAGTCTCTCTGCTGTGTTAAAAAGGAGGAGGAATGGGATACAGGGAAGGAGGAAATCTCCTTCAGCTTGGAAATATAGCCTCTGCCTCCATACCAATGGGGTGTTCAGCAGTTCATCAGAACTAACAGCCCAACTGCTTTTTCTTCTGGTCGGTGCAATAACAATGACAAGTTAAAGGTTTTATTAAGTGCCTAAATAATTTGGTTGCAGAAATTAAATGGAATTAACAGTCATCACTTGGCATTTAAAATCATTCGGCAATTAATAGTCATCACTCATGCATTTTCAAAGTTCCCTCCTTAAATGAAAAGAAAAAAACATCTTCAGAGGAAGCGAGGAAGCTTTATAATCTTATTTTAATTTTTCTTGAATAAATCTTGTCTGGAACAGCTTTCAGAAAGAAATGACTTACCAGTTATGATTTAATCAACAGCCATTTGAAATAAATATTTCAAAACTCCCCATTCTACATGCAACACGAATACCTCAGGAGAAAAAAAGCATGGAATCCTCTGAAATTATGAAAATTTGAACACAGTCTGTATTTTTAAATGTCATATTATAATTTGCTCTGTGCTGACCCATTTGCTACGGTAACATTGGCCAAGAATCACTTTGCAGACTCCGCTAACAGACACAGCCTGTGATGGAAGCTGGAAGAGGGAAGAAAAGGCATGTTTAATCACGAGAGTATCAGCTCCAGTTGGGGTTTATACAGCCCAAAAGTAAAGGATTGGAAAACTTATAAAAAATGAATGGATGGGAAGAAATAAATGCAAAAAGAGCCACGACTACAAAAGAGCCCATGGATGAGAACAGTTCAACATGCATTTGATGAGTGTGGTGGAGGAAGGCAGCAGTAAGAAATCACCCAGAGCAAGGGCAGCTCTCCATGCTCAGCTACACAGCAGAGTGGCAGCAAAGGGACCCATCGTAGCAGAGCCAACGGAATCAGACGCAAAAGTATCATAGAATGATTTTTTTTTTTTTTTTTAAAAAAGTTTATGTGAATGTATTGCAGGATAAAGCTGAATTCTTTTGTTACAATTTTCCTCTCTGTCCCTGTCCTAGAGATTTTCATTAATTGGCTGCCTGCAGGACTGACTTTGGAAATAGATGCCCCCCAGTACCTATGAACCTTACTCAAAAGGAAACATCACTCATTACTGTCTATCTCTCCTGTAAGAGATGCAAGACAATGAAACAGATACACAGATGATGCTTATTCACCCTATTTTTTAAAAAAATTATTAATTTTTTTTATACCTTCTATTCATCACTAGCTTAAATTTGAAGAACATGGTTGGTAATTCCTACCAGGAACGTTTTCATGTATTTTATTCACCATTTTGCCCTTTGACTACTCAAAGAATGTACTGGGATCCTCTCTATATTTGAATTAATGTGTTTCTCTGTTCAGCATGAAATGCTGCTTTCTTGCTTATCTCTATAAAGAGAAGCCGGAATTATCTTTCCTTGCCTTATCTCATATTGGTGACACAAAGTGTTCCTAACCAGTAACGAGACCAGAACGTACAAACAAGTTTTATTTTTATAAGTGCTTTTCCTACCTCCATAGGAACTTGGGAAGGAAACTGGTAAAAATAATCCATCCTAGTGAAAATTTGACTGCATATATAATAAACTCGATATAATTAGATTTCTTAATCAAAATTAACCTTGAGAAACCAGTCAAATAGCTCGGCTTACTTTTTTTTTTTTTTTTTTTTTTTTAAAACCAGACTGTGATACTTAAATTGTTAGCAAGAGACAATACTACCAGGAAAACTAAGATTCAGCCATTCAGTCCACTTTCAAGACAGACTCTAGATTCCCCTCAAAGTTGTACCAGTTGTACATTTTCATAAGATTTTGGTTTTTGCTAACCGTTCTTAAAAAGAGACTGAAAACAGATGTGAAGTGTTGGTAACTCTTTTTGTGTGCATTTTGCTCCTTGCTTAGAGACTCACAGGATGACTACAGCTGTAGAGTCACATCATTAGGTCACCACAAAATTTTAAGGAAAGTGTAGCTGTTCCCCTCCTCCTCTCTATATTTCCCCCATCCTCCCACTCCCCAAGCAGCATACCACTAATTGCTCTTGCCACTTACTGATTTTACTTTAAGTCTTTTCAAGAGAATTGTCATTTATAGTCTGCAATTCAAGACTGTTATTCCCTTTGCAAAAGAATCAACTATATTGAACAGGAAAACCCACCCTATAACTATTTATTAATATAGTTTTAAAGGAATTCTCAGATTTTTGTTGCTAACTGCTCACTTGGGTTGAAATGTGATGCACTTGTTGGCAGTGTTGCCCCAGAGGGACTGCAGTGAGACAGACTTACTCAAGCTTCACTTGAACACAGAAATGAAAATCAATAAACAATTTGAACTTCTCAGAAGAGAATTTTTCTCCTCTAATGAATATACAAGCTTGGTTACAGCTTAATTTAAAGATTGAATTTAGTGTGTGTTTTTTCCCTGCACCAGGAGCATGACAAACACAAGCTTCAAGTGACACGTCCCAAAGGGAGACTTATTGTTAAAAAAAAAAAAAAAAGAAAAGAAAAAAAGAAAAAGGCAATAAACAAAAAAATCCCCAGCCCCACGACAGTGAGCTACCCTAAGAACACAAACTCACAGGCAATTGCAAAATGGATCTGCTCTGTAGGTGGCTGCACA
This sequence comes from Anas platyrhynchos, assembly GCF_047663525.1. Taxonomy (NCBI): domain Eukaryota; kingdom Metazoa; phylum Chordata; class Aves; order Anseriformes; family Anatidae; genus Anas; species Anas platyrhynchos. The sequence goes on from NC_092589.1 coordinate 22,391,757, forward strand.
ACCTTCTAAACTTTTAGTTCCTGGTGGGGCAAGTTTTTTAAAGCACATATTTTTTATGTGTTTTTACAAGACTACAGATAGGGTCTTGTGATGTAGATGTGCAGTTGTAAACTCTGTCTGAATGCAGGATAAATGTATTTGTGTTTTGTAAGCTAGTTTCTCAAATACACAATCTTATGTGTTTGTGTCTTTTGCTTTCAGTATTGGAGCATGTTAATAATGTCATTTTCTGTAGCAATGAATTCATTAAACAAAGAAAAATGACTGTGGAATCACTGTTTCCAAAATAAGATTCACTTGCAACATTCCTGGTTAACCACTTTTGCTATCTGGTGGTGCATCTTGGCAAAGCCATCAGCTGAAATGCGCAAAACTAATTGAGCCAAAGAATAAGATGTTGTACACATCGAGAAATAGACTTGAATTGGAAACGTTCATCTCTTCTGTGCAAAATGGAAACCAGATAAACCAGCTTTTACATAAAAACACAAAACAGCTAAGTCACGTAATAAAACAAGATTTATTTCAAAAACAGTCCTGGAAATATTATGTTCCGAAAAAAAAAGTGGGAATGTAAATGTACTGGAATAACTGAACTGGTAGAAACCTGTACTTTCAGGTACCTAGGTCCAATTCCTTAACATCCTTAGGATACATCCTAAGGTTGTTTACCATTGTACAGGAAATGTAGGAGTCTCAATTTGTTGTACAGGATAAAAAGCTGGATCAACATGCACTGCTGCATCCTTTGCTAAAAGAACTCTCGTCATCAGTTAACCTTACATACAGTTGAGAATGAATTTGATTCTTTCTGTAGCATGCTATCAACATGGGTATTAGGTAGCTTGGTGTTCCAAACCAACCCAGTTAGAGGCAGTCTTTTTTTTTTTTTTTTTCCCCAGTAAAGAAAATCCTAGATGTCTTCAGCCCCTGAACTCTTTTTCATGTTTGTAATCTTTACACCCCACTCAAAGGGATCTCTAAAGCTTTTCATTTAAACTACAATTATTCTTTTGTCTACTGGGAACCCAGTGCAAAGATGATGTCCTGCGTGCAAGAAGCAAGCAAGCTGAATATTAATTAATGAACACTACTTAATATGCAGAAGAAGAGGAGCAACAATCAGTCGTGAGCCCTACATATTAACTGGTAGATCATTGTTATTCTGGGAGGCATCATAAGGCCAAATGCAGGTTACAACTAGTTTAGAAAATCTCTTTAATTAAGAAACATGAAAGTTTAAGTCTCTCATTATAAATATCTTATTGTGACTATAAAAGACATCATTAAATGGTGTGATAGTATAGCACTTCTAATACGTTCTGAGGTGATGAATTGGACTCAGGCTATTAATCTGTTTGGAGTGGGATTCAATAAACACTGAAAACACTGAGTTTTCACTGTTTTCTGCTAGGACACAAGGAAACCAGGTTTAATTTTTTTAAAGACTTGGGAATGCATAAACAAACAAATCTCTGCAAAACACCTCTCCTCAGGTAGGTGAGTCAGGAGTTTCACACAAGCAGGAGTCATCTACTTTTCTCTTTCTCTGTTTCTTGTCATTACTATCAGCAAGCCACATGACAGAACAGAGTAGAATATGCATGATGTTGTCCAATAGTTTTCTTGCTTTGCTAAATTATCTGAGGCAAAAGATACAACATTCCCATCAGCAAATCTCAGGGCATGCTGACAAGGGAAACTGGTCTCCTTGTTCCCATTTATCAGATTGGAAAAGAAATCCACAATAAAAAAAGCTGTGATCTAAAGCTGTTTGGGAAGCCAGCAGCTGATGAAAATGAGTATGGCTTTCCAGACAGAGTTGCTATACTCAATATTACTTTTCCCTCCAATGAATAAAAAAGAAAATAAAAACAAATAATGAAATGTATGTATATTAAAGTCACAGCAAGAATATATTTATAAGACTCCTACATCAGATGAATAGTAGGACTGTCAGAGGATCTATAGTTTATTACTGCATGGAACCTCCCAACAATTAACTTAACCCAGCCAGTGCATTGTAATGAAAATAACATCATTCATTTTAAGATTTGTTGCTTCCCAATAAGCCTGACTGCAAGAAAGACAGAAGCTACAATCAAATTCATTTCTCAACTGTACGTAAGGTTGATAATGTGAGTTCTTTCAGCAAAGGATGCAGCAGTGCATGTTGTTCAGCTTCTTATCCTGTACAATGAATTGACTTCTACATTTGCTGTACAATGGTAAACACCAAGTATTTTTTTTCTGATCTGTTACATAAAAATACCTTTCTGCTTGCTGATAGTAAAATGGTCCTCTCCCAAATATAATGTTTTCTCTGAATAAGTATTTAAATAGCTTTTACAGAAACAATTTGGACAGGCAGATAAGATGTAGCAAAATCTTACAGGGATTTAATTATAAACCCTTTATTTTACAATAAGCTTTGTGAATGTGTTTTTACGTACTATATATGGCAAAATTCTTGATGGTTTTAGAGCGTCTGGGCAGTTTCAGTAACTAGAACTGAGAAATATGCCTTGGGACAGCTATATGTTTGCATTTTGCTAATACTCGCTTCACTAGCCTGAAAACACAGTGATTCTTGTGGAACACTCTTAGCTTTACCTGTCTCAACACAGAGCAAAACGATGCCATGAAAACTGACTCAATTAAGGATTTTAGAGTTATTGCTTCTTATCAGTACCCAGTGTTGTTTACAAAGCATTCCCCACTCCTGGAGATCTTCAAGGCCTTGAAGAATCTGAATCAGATAGCCCCATATTCTGTCTGTTTGCATAGCTACCCATCTGAATACAATTAGCCTGTCACAATTATACCACTTGCTAGACTGGAAGCCAAATGATACAAAAAAGCAAGACTGAGTATGTGTAGGAGAAGGGATGATGTTTACAACGAATTAAGAAGAAATGAGCCATAATTTGCAAGAGCTTCATGCAGTAGCACAAAATAATTTCTACAATGAGTAAATTCCCGTTGGCACAAAGGGAGCTGTGCTTGGCCAAGAAGACTTTAAAAGTCTCCCTGGTGATAGAAAAATCACCAGGTGGCACTGTTATGTATCTTCATAAAAGTTCGCATCTGTTCACAGTTCTCTATTGGGTGGGAAAGTCTGTAGAGAAAAAAAAACTTGTGATGGGAAAGATTCTGCTTGAAGCTGGCCTGTGCTGGCCCAGGCTGGAGCCTGGAAACACAAGCCTTACACTGTTTTAAGTTCTCCTCATCCCTAGATGCATAACTCCTGTATGGGTGGAGAGTGATCTTCAAAGATTATTTAAAAATTCCACTTTTTTTTTTTTTTAAATCCATGGTAATTCTTTTGAAGAACAAAAAATCCAATCAATCAAGGTCACATAATAAATAAAATGTTATGCTAACTAGAAAGTTAAGCATTTTTTTCTAAATGAATTTGAAACCAGCTTCTGATTTTTTTTTTCCGTTAGAATATTATTTCATTTATAGCCCCCTTCAGAGTAGGGTTTTCATTCTACTTTTTTTTTTGTTGTGTGTGCGCGTGCACATTTTCATAATAGAAATATCAGGCCCCAAATATATCAGACTTTTAGTTCAGAGGTCCAAGAGCTTTCTCTAAAGATCTAGCATCCCAGAGCAGTCATATGCCTGTTTGGTGTCTTCATTTTCCTTGTCTTAAACACAGTATCATACATTCTCTATACTCACAAGCATATGTGGACTATGCAGGTTGCCAGGATGCAGGGTATGTATAGCTGGAAATAGCTTCTCTAAACTTAAAAGGCACCACAAGCCATAGGCCATACCAATCACATTAGATTGCCTCTTCCTAATGGGAAAACCACCCTCTTTCTAGCTTTCCAAATTAATTAACGTCTGAATGTTCTTAATGATGTCAGTAGGCGAAGAATGAAGGTAGCTTGTTTACTCTGACACCATCTCAAATCCAGTGTGAGGTAAGGTTATGTATCACAAAGAAAATATCACCTCCCTTGCTTGGGAAAGATGCCTATAACTGAACAGGTCTCACAACTAACTAGGTTCTCATGGGTAGAAAAGGAACCAAAACCCAAAAGAGAACACACCAAGGAGCTACTGCAGCTCTGAGTGCTTTGTTTTTAACACTTTGCCTTAGAAGTACTTGAAAGAACGCTATAAGGAGATGGAAGCCTTATCACTTGTGAAAGCCAAATATGTGATATTTTTGAAGTACTGCTGTATAACACTTAGAAGTCATTTTTAAAGTCAAGAGCTTCCCTACTATATAGCCTGGGATCCATCATCTCCATCAACAGTTAATGTTTACCTGCTTTTTCTACACTTACCTTTTCCCCTTCTAGGTGCTTGAGCTGCATGGTAGGTATCAGCACTTGATTAAAAGAGCATTGCCAAGAATTGTAATTTAGGTACTTTGTGAAAGAATCACAATGCAGCCAATAAGCTCAGTATTACAGGCAGCGGAGTAGCCTCAGGTTCACTCTTCTAATGGAAAGAGTTATATTCTATTTCCTAGATAACCTTAATTTGCCATCTGAACTGAATTAATTCATTAGTTAAATCAGTGCTTAGCACCATTTGTTACCTTTAAGTAGCATCACTGAAATTTAAATGAGAAGAATGTGTAAACAGTTAATAAGATGAGACAATAAGAGTCCCATGAAAGAAGCGATACATACTTTGCTACCTGATGAAGGGGGAGAGGGAAGTCTTAGCCCTTTCTCAGCAGCTAATGTCTCCATCCATGTTATATTTGTAAGATCTGCCTTTACTGTATTCTAGGTCTCTTCACCTTTCAAAACATTCTTGAAGGCCAGAATCTCAGCTACAAATAATAGAACAAGATAAAAATAAAATTAAAAAAATGAAAAGGGAAGTGCGATGTTTTTTAATGTATATATTTCTAATTTGCCTGGGGGTGAGGGGGGGGGCGGGAGGAGGGGGGTATAGAGGGGAAAGGAGAAAGTGAGACAGAACTAAAAGCATCCATGAAGGAATCATTAATTTCAAGAAAATTCTTTGCAGATTAATTTTAAATAAAATATCTCATGTGCACATATCCCGTATTTACTTAGTAAGTAATCACTGAAATCCCTACACATTCGTGCTAGTTATTGGAGAAATTAGACAGAATGCATAGAGAAAATTTCTGAGATACATTTAGGGTTTTCTTTTTCAATAAAATATACCACAAAGGGAATAAAGAAATTCTTTGCCCAAATTAATAGTGAATTATTTTGTCATGAGAATAGAAGTTTATATTCATTTAAATGAAAGCACATAAATTGTTCTTGACAAGAAAAACAAAGCTAGCCTTAGGCAGTATTTTCATTATAGAAAAAGGCACATGTCCATGAATATCTAGTATAATATTAACAAAACCTGTTCAATTAGCTATGCATGTGCCATTGTTATGAATATTTATTTGCATTGCAGCTGAGTAACACTGATACCTTTTTTTTTTCAGCCTGTTTAGAGATAGAAAATGAAGCGAACATTATTGCTGCTCTGCAGAGAGAGCTCAGCCATAAAGCAAACTCTAGACTGCCTTGTATTTTAATGTCAAACTTCTCCAGAAAACCGTTGAGACACAGTACTTCTTTCTGGGACAATCTGCTTTACTGAAGGTTATTTCATTCTTTTTCACATTGCAAATCTACTTGAGGAATTACAATCCATTTAAAAGTAATTCTGATCCAATTGACACCCTAATCTTTTTTTAAAGAAAAGTTATTTATGTAAAAACAACCTGAAAACAACCTGATGCATTTTTTCTTTCCTGAAGCTAATTCACTTGAATTGTGTGTTAATTATGTTGTGCACTTTTTTTTTTTTCCAGAAATATTGTAACATTAATTTTCTGGTAGAAAGCATTGTAAAATAGCAACTTTAAAGAAAGCAAGCTTTATAGGTGTATATATACAGAAGTTATTATACTGATTTCTTAATAGGCTTAAGAATCATTTAGACTATGATTTCAGCACGAATATGATTCAGAATTGAGCATAATTTATTGAGGTCTCCCATCACGATGAAAGTTTGCATATTAAGCATCTAAAATGTACTGCCTGTGAAAACCTGCAGACCAAAGGCCTCCTTTGGTGAAAATATGTTCATGTGATTAAAAATGTTGTTCTATATATGCATAAGGGTATTAGCTGCAGAACTCGCTCTAGGATGAATTTCAGATCATGAATCATTAGAATATTACTCACTACTAGAAACCAAAATTAATTGAATGAATTTGTCAGCTATGATTGTAGACCTTTAACAAAATGCTCAAGAAATGATTACACATGACCTATTAAATTTTTATTTATCCTGGATCTGATACTAGTTTCCTTTCTGCCACTGTAAGGATCTTCCTGAAAATCCACTAAGGTCACTGGGAATCATTTTATGTTGTGGATAAATGCCGGTCACAAAACTATTCCAAGTCAACAATTCTCCACTAAGATACTTCTGAATGATCTGAACGAGAATCAGTTCTGTGAACTGTTTTAGAATCTCTCTCTGCTCTTCTCTAGTCTTTAAATAGGTATTAGTCACGTTATCTTCTCAGCAGCACAATCCTATGGACTACAAGCACATACACATGAACTAGGTCATTCTTACTGTATATTTTGAAAGATACAAAAATGGTAGCAAGAGAAATGCAGCATAAATATATATACAACTGTAATCTAGTAACCAAAGATAAAATAATGTTAATTACACTTCAACCTGGTTTGAGGGAAGCAAACAGGCAAATGTAAAATAAGGACGGTAACAGCTAAGTACATAGAAGAGGATTTTGTACTCACACAGATACTGTTGATTTCTAAATGGGTTCTGCCTGGGCAAAGGGTTTAATTGACTCCCTCTCAGAGCAAGGATTAACTTGAAAATAAGATATTTTTCTGCAGCTGACCATGCATGCATATACAGCCCACCCTCCTTGATAACATGATACTTTGCTAAGTGGCACACTGAGAAAGAAAGTGAAGAAAACTAGAATAAAGTACCATAAAGAAAGACTTTGATAGCAATGTGTAATGAAGATACTGAAAAAAAAAATGTATTTCATCTGATAAGCTGGGTAAGGCATAAATAAATAAATGGGGATTTGGGGATTTATGTGACGTGATCTGGACAGCCTTCAAAATTAAAATATCAACAAATTACTGTTTTGGAGACCACTGCCAAGAAGGATGCACGTTCAAACTTTCGTCATTATTTAGAACACGAGCTGCTTGCATCTTCCTTTGCATGTGTCATACCAAATGTGTAGCACTGCCATCACAAAAGTGATAGGAGTTGTTATTGTAAATGGTATACATTGTGTGCTGGTGATGAAATAGAGAGAGACAAGCACCAGAGAAATTTTGCTGGTAATTTCTTTTGATGAGATACTTGCAACCATAAAAGCAAGAAAAAGACAAGATAATATATGATAGGGTTCTAGGAGAATTAAAAGAAAGAGACTTTTGGTTAAATTAGTCTTTTTTTTCCTGTTTCATTCTGAATGTTACATCTACCCAGACAAATGATGGCATGGTAGCAAAGCGGTAATGATAGCTGTGAAGATGTGGCAGCACAGACCCGAGCATGAACTGTACAAACCCTCTGGGGACCTGGCACAGTGCTGCAGTTGCTGGCACACAATGGATCTGTGCCCAGTGCATTTTTGCTGTTACCTGTACTAGCTAAATTAAAGATAGCATGTATATGTCCCACTGGATTATAATCAAGCAATCATTTGTCTGCACAGACACAAGAGTTGGCTAGGTGCTCAGCACTTCGGCGATGCACGTCACAAATCAGATCAGCAGATATATTCAAGTGACCAAAATCAGACCCAGGATATGAAGTTCAAAACAGATTAGACCTGAAGCACTTACGTAGTCCCAACAAGGGAGCAGGGCTAGTGGGGCTAGACAAGCCCCAGCAGCCTGTGGCACTATTCTTCTGAGGACCATGGTGACAGAGGAACTAGTAACAATGAAGGAGCATTTAGTCTGAATCAGCAACAAGAGCTTTTCATATAAGGTTACAAAACTTGCCATTTGTGAAGAAAAAGCCTATAAAAAGGTGTTTATTTAGTGTGGGAAAGGTTTAAGACCCAATCAAAAAAAGGAGCTGAGCAGGCAAACCTCAAGCTTAACCTCAACCCTCTGCAGCTTGGAGCTCAGGGGATTTCTGAAGTCATTTTAATTTTATCTGATCTTGTCACTGTAGAGCAGCAACTGTGTTACCCAATGAAAGGAATGGGAAGGTTGGAGGAGCTTTTTGTTTATCTTTTAATTTCTCAAACTATAAAATTCTATCAAATTTTATTTTTGCAACCCCTTAAAATGGAAAGATGAATTCTTGATTTGTATGTACTCTGCCTACAGACACCTTCCCTGAGAAATAATCAGCTGCATAATCCAGACACAGCCATTTGCTTTTCCCGTGTTGTCTATCAGAACTTCAGGCATCTGCCTGGGAATTCATGTCAAGAAGAAAACTACTTCTCAGCGCACTAGAAGAGCGTAGGAAGAGATGATCCCACAGTAATTGAAATCAGTGGTATAAAAATTTGCAGGTTTTATATCTAAGAAGTGTTATTTAAATATTTTGCAACTGAAGTCTAAGGTAGCACCAGTTTTCTCTGAAGATGATGAAAAAGTTTTCTTAATTTCTTACTGTTGGTGGCTGAGAGGCCCTGTGACTCACCTTAGAAATTTCTTTTCTTATTGAGCACCTTGAACCTCTACTTTCACTAGATATAACATGGTGAAAGCATCTTGAATCCTAAAACTTACAGTAAGAGCAGATGTGGGCATGGCAGCAACCAGACTGAACAGCTTCACCCACAGCTTTCTGGAAGTATTGAGAATAATTCAGCATCAAATGCAGTGCTTGTCTGGGAGAAAGTACTCAGGTAATGATCTGTGCAGTTGACAGTGAAAAAAATAGCTTTAGAGAAAGTAAATGTTGGGTAGAAAAATTAAGTGATGTTTATTATACATGTAAAAATCAAACAGGACACAACAGAAATCTAACACACCAATCTGTTTTTTGGTATTCAGCTCTTACATGAGGAACCTTTAATCTGATTGAACTGGTACAGTAACTGTTTGTTTTTCCTGCCTAGGAGTGCACATGTGTATATAATAGTATGATGGCAACAGTCCAGGCTATTAAATGGAGCAACTACATTCAATAAGAAGCAAACAATGGAATTAAGCCTTCTATCATTTTTTTCTATTAGACCAAAAGTAAAGTTTTCAGGAGAACTAAGTTGGGCACTTAAGCATTAAAAGCCAATAAATGTAACTTAAAATACTGAAGTCCTTTTCTGTGGTTGCTTATGAGACTAAGCCATCCCAGAAGCTGAGGAAAGTCTCCCCTGCTGGATTATTCACTTCCCTTTTCTGCCTTTCACTATAATCCAGTATTTTGAGAGATGAGGGCTGGTTTGAGCAGTTTTCTTTGTTAACCAGGCCCCTAGAATACTTTCAGCATTTGATGTAAAAGAGAGAGTTGCACCTGTAGCACCCACCACAAACAGCCTGCTTTATCACAGGCCAGCAGAATCTTTCTCGGCGTGCTCATGTTACATTTTCTAGCATTTCTTCATGGTCTCAAGCCTGGTCATTCCAGCTGGAAAACAAAAGACTTCTCAATCATCATGCAGTACTAAAATTGTGGCATGTATTTAGATCTTACTCAAGTAGAGTAAACAATAGTTTATAGGCTATATAAGATTGCTAGGAGCTACAACCTTCACCTTATGCTTAAACAGTAGGTAATCTGTTCCATGCTGCTCTGTCCCACCTTATTTTTTCCAAAGGAAAAGGAGAACAAACAAATATTTGGACTACCACAATAGCATTAATAAACATGAGAATGCAACAGCTAGTGTTATTCCACAGAAATGAATGAATAAATAAATAGACTATAAGCACTTTATTCTTCTCACATAATTTCTTCTCAGTGACATTATTGAACAGACTGTTGAAAACAAACATCGTTAAATGAGAAAAGAAGAGCAGGAGCCTGTCTAATTCCCCACTGCAACATTTTCCAATGACGAATGCTCCCTAAATGGATTTAGCTTTTTGAAAAGAAGTCAGAGAGAAATTTGATGTGGCCCCCTGACCCCTGGTAAGCACATGTATCTTCACCTGTCACATAACACACTGGCACTTGCTTACTTTTCAGCAAAGACTATTGATTTTGCTTATTGGCTGCAGGCTAGTCCATAAAGAACAAATTACAAAGTCAGAGGTCTACAGTTAGCAATTGCTTGCATGATAACAGGGAACTCAGCACTATTCCCATAACACAGTATTAACATTCTCACAAATATGTGCGAACCTAAAACATACACTTCTGCTATGAAGTCCTCTGTATTCTCAATGTTACACAGCAAGCAAACTATGCACTACATCCCATATTCTTGCCAGTGATCTAAAACTACAGGGATTTTTTTCCCCATTCCTAATCTATGACTGTAGTTAATTTTCTTTACAAAGAAGTGCGAGAGGGAGAGAGAGGGAGAGGATTAAGCAATGGTTGCATTCTGCTATTATAAAAGGTAAGAGGTTTGACACAACCTAATGTTAATTAGGAATGTCTTTGCAACCAGATTTTATGAAAAAAAGCCAACGTAGTGATAGAAATGCATGGCTGTGTTACTTCTTGGAAGTTGTAATAAAGTTTACCTTTGTCTCTTTCTTAATAGATGACTTTGGGGGAAAATGCTTTGCTTTCCTGTACCCTGCTTTCGTCTTCTGTAAAATGGGATATAATACCGTCCTCCACTGCTGAAGTGCTCTTGAAACCCGCTAGGAAGTCCATACAAAAGCCAGCAAAGCCTGGATTTTACTGCTAGAATGGAACAGGTGTAAGGTGTAAATTCTGATGAACATCAAAACTGGGTACTCAAAGCTGATTCTTGAAACCCCACTTCTGCTTATGAATCTTAAATAATATTTGCACAGTATTATAATCATAGTTGTCTTTTAATACGCAGCCATACCAAATGCAAATATATACTGCTCATCTGGTGTATATTTTTTTAGAAGCAAAATCATGAGAACAGCACAGAAGTAGTAGCAGCAGCTGATTTTAACACTGTGTTGGGCTCAAAGTGTGGGATATTATTAGTGACAAGTATCAGGTGGTTTTTATTTTTTAAATTTACTTTCCCAGAAAGAGAATATCACATATATAACAGACTTGTGTTAATCTGTATATGTTTGTGTATATATACATTCATATATTCAGAGAAATACTATGATGAATGTATATACATACATATATGAATTTAAATACATATATACATTCATCTTAGTATTTCTCTGAATGGAAGTTTCCTTGCTTCCTTGAATATTCAAAGATGTTCCTTGTGATAAAAAGTATTGATCCAGCAGGACTAATGTCCTTCAGGAACAATTTCCTTTCCCAGCATATTTGATTGAGAGTAAGAGACTGGGAATTTCAAAGGTAGGTTACAACTGAGCTTTGTTTGAGAAGGCACTCTGACATTTGACAATTGTAACTCAGTTCCCTGCTGAAATCAGAGCTTATCTAGAAAGAACAACAAGCACTTTTGGAAACTCATAGTAAGTGTTGACCTAGTGTGTTTCTGTAACAGACTGTTTTGCTTTGAGTTAACTGATCACTAATTAACTACAAATAGTGAATGCATTTGTGAATACTGGTGCTGACACTTCTGAAGGCTTCTGCTTTATCCTAGGACTTAACATGGTAAGAAACCAGAAGGAGAAACTATACAAAAAGCCTGCCAAAACAAAATAATCTTATAGAGTAATTTGTAGGCCAAACTCAGATCAGTGGTTTCCTACAATATGGACTCTGCATTGGAAATGCACACCCACATGTGTGGGTCAACTGACCCTCAGAAACAGGCAGCAATAACGTCACACCAGACCACAGCAGTCATGATGTAAAGAAATGATGGAACCAGGCTGCCCAGTCAGGACAAGAGGCAATGGGCACAAACTAGAACATAAGAAGTTGTGTCTCAACACCAGGAAGCACTCCAGTGCTGTGCGGGTGACAGAGCACTGGCACAAATTGCCAGAGAGGTTGTGGAGTCACCCTCCCTGGAGACCTGAAAAGCTGCCTGGACGTGGTCCTGGGCAATTTACTTACTCTAGGCGTCCCTTCTTGAATAGCGAGGTTGGACCATTGGACCAAAGGTCCAACATTTCTTCCAGCAGTTCAATTTAGATAATTTACATTTTACCTGGTTTATTCATTTTCTCCAAAGGGGAAGTCCTATTCTACATTGCACAAGGATCTCAGGTGCCCTTCTTTTGGTTCAATAGTGAGATTGACGTAAAGGTTAAGTCTTGCAGTGCCTGAAGACTTTTACTGTGCCCAGTCCATAGCCCTAATGGCGACCACATTTCTTCAGAAAGACAGCTTCTGAGCCTTCCCATTAGAAATATATATCTATATCTATCTGCCTGGATGAGAGATATATCACAGATTTGGATGTGTTTATTGAGGTCTACAGCCAAAACAATTCAGTCTTGTGGTAAGCCTGAGGTGGTAACTGATCACTTTGAACACCTAGAGGCAGAAATAGAGAAGTAGTCAATAAGCGTCACAAATTTTAACATTGCATTGGAAGACCTTTCTGTCACCAAAAATTAGGTTTTCCTTTCATTTACTTCCTCTGAACTCACTATCATTCCCTATTCAGCCAAATAACAGGATGCCAATATGATACTGTGGAATGAATCTGTCTCTATTGTACAGTTCAAAAAAGTTGAACACGGAGGAGCTGGAGATAGAGAAAGCAACTCTCTCCACTGACAGCTAAAGCAGAAACCCAGTAAGGAGAAGCATGCAGCTTCATATATGAAAGATAGTCTTGAAATATGCTTAATAACAATTGCAAGCTGATATAGTATTTCCAGTTACAGAGAGCAAAGAGGTCCAGTGAGTTGCCCAAAACCTTTTGATTTAAAAAACTAGCTTTTCTTCTGCAGAGAGTTTTTCTGGCCTATATCTTCAAGGGTTTGTTATAAGAAAATAGACCATAATAAAAAAAAAAAAAGGAGGCTTTCTTTTGAAATATGGAAATTGAGATTACTATTTCCTCAAGTAGATACAGATTCTAGGGCTATACAAAGACCTACATTATCAGCAGACACGCAAGGAAACAGGAACATAACGGCCTTTGATCCAGCCAAAGGAAGAGAGATGGCCAAAGAAAGGGAGACTACTTGATATCTTAACCTGCTGTCCTCCTTGGCAAGGCTTTCTAAAAACCACTGGCTGGAGGTGGAAGCTCATAAAGCTCAGCAAGGAATGCTGGCAATTTGATTAAAGGAGAAGAGAATTACCATCATGAAGCATGTGCTGCTCCTTGATATTTTTCCCCTCTTCAACAAAGCTGAGAATTACTTATCCAATTAACTCTGTATGGGATGGAAATTTACAGACATTTAGGAGAGGTTTTCTGTTCTTTTAAATTAATTTTCTAAGTTATAATACCTTTTGGTTTTGTTTGACATTAACATTTCATAGAAAAAAATGAATTTACAGCTAATTACCCTAAAAAAAGAACATTAAGAGAAGTAATAAAAGGTGGAATGTATCTGGAAATTATTTCTCCCTTTTAGCCTTATCCAAGGGAACAAAACAAAACTTTTTTTTTTTTTAAATCAGTCATCAGGCTGTCATGAATGAACATGGAGAGAAAAACTGAAGGATCTCAATGGATGACAAACCTACTGGCCGCACAAGGCAGGCCCAAAATCTTGGGCTGGAATCTGAACTGAAAAACAGATGATATTTGTTCAGCTCAATGTCAACAAGTGTGTAATTACTTTTTCCCTACAAAGCTTTACTAGATGAAAGTTTTCTAAGACAGAGATAGGATTCATAACTCCTCCTTGCATTTTGTGTAATCATTACTAAGGATATCACTGTAAATTTGACTTTCATTAAAGTTATGGGGACAGTGGACTTTTGACCACAAAGAAAAGCTGACACCGTTTTCAAATAAAGCATCTTTACATCACTAGTAATATTGAAATATTTTACTTTAGTTGGCCAAATCCTGATGCCTCAAGTACTCAAGCAACTTTTTATTTCTTACACCCATTAACCCATTCAAAAGAAGTTGAAATTGCATTTTGCCAATTTGCACTTGTTTAGCTCCAATGTGGCAGGAAGGAAAGAAAAAAAAAATTAAGGAAATCAAGCTTTCTGACCCAAGAGCTCACTCATACATGCATTCATTCATTTGTACTGAAATAATGGTGTGGAGTTTTCCTTTCCATTTCACACTAGCTTCCACAAATGGAAGCAGCACAACTGCTATAAGCAACAGGAATGCACATGTTGTCTTTCTAAGGATGTCATAAACTAGTAAGTCATTTAAAGTATGTAATTACTTAGAATGTATTCTAAAGCTATCACTTACACGGGAAAACCCTGGATTTTATTTTCTGAGCACTGTTCTTTTGGCAACACAAACCTTTTTATAAGCCATTTTTATAAATTAATATTGTTCTGAGTCAAGTGCATGTAGGGCAAATAACCGTCAGCTTTGGATTTGCAGTGAGTTTTGAAGAGATAGCGTTGTGTTAAAAATCAACTGTTCAGTTTAACCGTATCCTCTAAAAGAAGCTCCGAAAAATACCTATGGATACTATAAAATAGATCTGCCTTTCCCCTTCCTAAGCTGAGGCTAAAAATTTTTAGATCTTGCACATAGCAAGTCGATATCTAACCATACCCTAAAAGCTGTGCTTTAAGGACATTACTATGAGTTATGCACAGTTAGAGACAAATTTTGTTTCAGGTAAAAGAAACCATTGCAAATTTATTTCAAGAACTACACGTCAGTGTTACTGTTTAAAATTCAAAGAAGACTTCAGAAAGACTGCTTATCTATTCAAGATGCTTTTAAAGAGAATTCTTACTAAATTCTCTATGTACAAATTGGGAATACATGTACTCTGAATAAAGAAAATTTCATCTGACAAATAAAAAAAGCAAGGGAGAGAGAAAGTACAGGGTGTGCAGCAGAGTCCAAACGTGGAGATCTAGTGCACCTCGTAAAGCCTGACAGCACAGTATGTCAGACAGGGAAAGCCTCAGGTACTACGGCCAAGTTTTGCTTGTTCTCAGAATGTGATTTAGTGCCTCCGAACCACGGAGCTTTGCAGTGCGTGGACATCTCACAGTGTCAAGTGAAGGGAACAGATTTGTCATCGTTCACTGCCAGGAGCAGTCCTGAGCAGGGACATTTTCAGTCTTTGACAATGATTACTGTTACTAATTCTACTGTGAAATATGCAGAGCATCTGCATGGGGACCTCAGCAAAGTGCTGCCAAGACAGCACTTGCTTTGTGCTGTTGGTCCTGGTGTCTGGTTAAGGCGACGATGAGACAGATCGTGTGACTTAAGCCATTGCAAGACCTCATCACTTTTCATGGGAGAACGGAAAAGTGCTGATCCTGAGGCTTTTATGCTGAGGGAAAGCAGATAAAAATCTGCAGGTGTAACTTAAAAAAAACAGTATGAGAAGCATAAAATAGCATAAATAAGGCTGAATTTTCTTAAAAAAAAAAAAAAAAAAAAAAGCAGAAAACAAAGATCAAGCATGTGATAGTAATTACATAAAAATAAGAACATTGTGATTTAAGCACTGAAGTTTGCATTGCCAATCAAAGTGAACAGCATTTTGATTTCCAGAGTATCTGTTGTTTTTAAGTTAAGACCAATATTGATGCAAACAAGCTAAGATGTATGGATGTAACCATTTATTTTTTCTTTTTCTGATGAAAAGGAACTAGAAATAATTGACTGTAACTTTGCCTGGCTCCATCTCTGGAGAGACATAATCATTCTGGATATATGAAAATAGATTGCTCATTCTAATCCACTATTGTTTTATACTCTTCGGGGCCCACTTCTCAGCTGGCAATAATCAATGGTATTAGTCATTGAAATACAGGGAGCTGATTTACTCTATCATGGGTTTTGGCCTTGAGTAATACTCATATTACCTATTTAATTATTTTCCTAGTAGCGGAAAGCTTAACGCTTGAATAAGAAGTTGCCTTCTCTCATCCAGTGCGCTGGGGAAAGTTCAGAAGTGCTATCCATACGCTGCTAAATCACACCAAGAGCAGCCAGCAGAAGCTACAGAGCTGAGGTTATGACTCTAGCTCCCCTAAATATTTTGAGTGTTCACTTTGCAAGCTCTTCAGAAGTTCTGTCGAGCTGCTGAGAAACAGTTAGCATAGAGCCAGCGCAAGAACACTTTTTTTTGTGCATCTTCAACCATTACCAACATACTCAGCTTTTTCCATGCCTCTTTTTCTTGTCCTGATTTACTATGTCTGTCATTAAAAGCATCATAAAACTATGCATAGTTTACCTGCGTTTTTCTACTTTGGGCAGAGAAAGAATTCAAACAGAGAACAGTATCATTTTTTTTTCCCCATTCTTAATTGGTCCCATCTTGAATTATCTGGCTTTAGGAAAAAAAAAAAGAATTTGGCTGCATTTAAGTGTTAAACAACATCTTTGCTGTTCCAAATGTCTGAAGGGAGCATGAATTTGGTTCAAATTCCATTATTCAGTCACAATATTATTAGCAGGGGAGGAACAGGGTTTATCAGTGTTGTCAGCATGATTATAGAGCTCTGTCTTTTGCCTTACCTCAGAGAACATGCACAGCATGGTCTTGATCAGGTTTGTCATCTTCCCAATGCCTTGGCCATGATGCCAGTCAAAATGAATGAACAGATCGGCACTTTGAAGTGCTCATTGATATCTTGAGGTCAGATGCTTCTCGCATGTATTTGGACCATTTCCAGACACATGGGAGGCAGCAAGAGCAACGGTAGCACAAGTGTCTCTGCCAGTCTTCCTCAGCTCTATCTGGCACCTTCAGCGAACAGTCTGATTAACATGTTCCAGAAGTCAATGCAGAAGATTGCTAGCTTTTTTTTCAGGTAATAAAGAGCTGTTACATCAAAGCAGTTTGGGGGGCATTGCTTGAACTGTCTTGCTGAATCTGAACTAGCTATCAAGTTATTCCTCCCACATAGCGCAGAACAGCTTGGTCCTGCTGTTCAGGGGTCCTTGCCAGCTGCAGAAACAGGCAAGGCTTTTTTTTTCCCCTCTTTACTTTTGCTTGCTCTTTTTTTTTTCCTGTGAATCTTTAACTGCACACGTTTGATGATACTCTCAGCTTGGGAAAAGTGTAATTCAATGGAACATTGAAACAAAAGAAACAAAGATGAAAAAAATCAATATGCATTAGTAAGGCATGTGGATGTGCAGAGATCTTGTCAACATGAATATTCAAGAATAATGAATTCTGAAATCCTTAATCTGCTTCATTTTTCCTAATTCCTGTTTTTGTTCAAACAAGTATATCCTGAAACCAAAGAATAATGTGCAGAAAAGCAGCAATTGCAGATATGTTACAGTTCTCTTCTTCATGTGTGTTACTCCAAACAAGAAGTCAATGAGAAACTGCCCAAGGAAAAACTTAGGGAATGTGCTGTGCTGAGATTAAAATAGTTTATAAAATAATAACAGCTCTAGGACATGTGAGTTTAACTGAAGTCTGTATTTTTTCCTTAAAAAATGACAGCTAAGCAAACCCTTTTCAACTTCAAATCCGGCAGTTAAAATTTTCTGATATTTGTTTTTATTTCTTCCTCCTCCTCCCAATACCCAGTCACAAGCTCTGCAGACCAGTACATGAAACTGACTTAAACTGCCAGCGAAAGCAATGGCTGGCACACTTTACAACAGTTCCTGGGAACCTGGGTGGCCGCAATAAGAACCTGAAAGACTGTTTATGCCTTAAGAGAAGAGAGGTTTACCATCAATAAGGAAACACACCCAAAGAATGTGGCTAATCAGCAAAGATTGTGTTATTTCCATAATGAAGCTCCATTGCTGTGAACTTTTCCTCCTCAAAGCCTAGGGCTAGAAGAGGTAAATTACAAATCAGCTCTTGGAGAGCCATCATCACCGCATGCTGTGCAGACTGTTCTGGCCATCGGTTCCTGCCAGAGACCTTCAGTCCCTGAGGGCCACCTCAGCCACCTCCTACCAGGTGGATGCACCTTACATCTTCCAGCTGATAGGAAATTTGTTCAATTCAGTCACTCAGATGGTTAGAAAATCTACAAACAGCCATCAAGTATACTACTGCTTGGCTTCCAACCATATTATAGCTCCTAATGATGTCAGAACTATTCAAAGGATACACAAAAAGTGTTTTTAAATGCCTAGTTAAAGTTTTAAGGTGGCACAGAAAAGAGATCTCAAAACTCTTACAACCACTGTAAGCCTGTGGACTGCTACTTACTACACGATAATTTGAATTCACTTGATTAGGCTGTTTACTCCTATTTACTTAATGAGTCACATGGAATGATTTCGAATGTGTTTGCAATAAAATGCCAAGGCCTAACCAAAGCAGGTGTCTAAATTAATCTAACATGAAGGCAGTCTTCAGGTCAATCAAACTGAAAACAGAGCTCTTTCTGTACATATCTTTTGCATTAAAAAAAAAAATAATTATCTAACAAAAAAACCAACCCATGGCTAAGTAACCAGGAGGCCAATATATACTGAGAAAAGCTATTATACAGCCACATGTAAGTGACCACCATCAGTGCTTTGTCCTATTATGTAGGGCTTAAAACACCTTAACTCAAAAATTTCTAGGTAATTTGAACTCTTGAAGCAAAATAAAGACGACAGGTAATTTCAGAGATATACAGGACCCAATCCAAAAAGAGCTTTGTACATCAAAAACAGCACTTTGCAATGAACCCGTAAATAAAATGCAAGCCTGAAGCAGGTCAAGATACCATTAAAAAATCAGGAAGTCACTAACCCATTCCAGGGGGTCAGGGATAGCTCCAGACGAACTGCAGTAATAGGTTCAGAACGTGGCAGGTGCATGTTGCAATTTTTACATCCAATAATTGCATTACAAGAATGAGAGAAAGTACATCTTCCCACACCTTCAGTAATGGTGGGTGACAGGGATACTAGGATGGAAATGTGACTATAAAGATAAGTGATGCCAAACTGGTATTTTGGAGATATATCACAGTTGAATTATCAACAATACTCATCTCTGTGCAGCCTATCTTACATCTTACTTTGTGCCTGACTCTGTCACATCCCTGTTTCAACCCCATTCCTGTTTCCTTGAGCAGGACAGGTCAAGATCTTCCTGAAAGGTCACCTTTTCCATCTTCTCATCCCAAAGCAGAAGCAACCACTGCCAACAGGTGCATGCCTAACCTCCCAGTAAACAACATCCAATGATGGAGATACCACAGTTTCTCCAGCCTGCCCCCCCCACTAACTACCCATTGAATAGCTTTTCTTAAGTCTTTCTTATTGCAGTTAAACAACCACCACCTCTCACCTGTTGTAGACATGAAAAAACACAAACAATATACAGATTCAACCCTCTGCTGCATGGTTTCAGAGATTTGAAGACTGCTCCCATGCCCACTCTGCTCTTGGTCCTTCATTTCTTGCTTTCTTTGCCATACTGAAAAACACAATATTTTTGCCCTTTTCTTTTAAGACATGTTTTTTAGTCTTTTGCCTGTCTTAATGTTCTCCTTTGGACTATCTCCAGCCAGTCTGAGGGGGAAAAAAAGAGGCAGAGGAAGGGCAAGGGTAGGGAAGAAGTGGGCAAAGCCCATGTTTGCAACTCTCTGTATGCTGATTGAAGGATCTGAGTGGGCATGATGCAAACAGAAATGAGATGGTTTTTACACCCAGAGGAAAGGAGGAAATAGATGTGTGAGGTATAATTCAGTATATTTTCTGCTCACATAGACTGGCCATCACAGGAGCATGACCAAAAGTAGTGTCAGGTTGCAAATTAGTCCTATGTAGCTAAAGAATGGAGAAACACCTTTAATAGTGTGCTTGGTTTAGCTGTTAACAGGAGTTATCTACCTTGGCACTGAAATATGGCACTTTCCACACCTGCAGGGAGTGGGAGGACTCCGCAAAATGGTCTTTGTTATGTTTGCATGTGTTTGGTTTGGAATTCACATGTATTCTGGGCAGCTGGAGTTGAGGGGTATCTTCAAGGAGGAATAACAACTCCAAGTCCCTTTTGAAACCCTATTTCAGTCTAGATGTCAGAACCTTTGCATGAAAAATAGGAGACCATTTTCTATCTAATCTACAGATAAATCAAAATGGCTCAGCAGGTTACTACCATTTACTTATTTTACCTGTGTGGGTTTATAGACAGGTTACAGTAACAACTGCTTGCTTGATGGGCCCTTGGCTGATTAATCTCAATGGGAGACTTCACTGCATATAATCTCTCCCCCCCCCCTTAAACATTACTCCTTGTGAGATTTGAATGTCTACTTTTTTTTTAAAAGTTTGTCTCAATCTTTCTCCATTAAAGATGAATCTTTATGACCATAGATAGAACTTCTACCAGAAGAAAAGTTCTAATCTTTCCATAAAAAGGTATTTTATCCTGTAAACTTATTTTTCCATTATGAAGTAAATAAAGACCCTTTGTCAGTAACACTTCTAGCATTTACAGAACTTAGAAAATGTAATTGGCATTTCTTGATGTGATCACATATTGAATTCATATCTTTTTGTTAATTGATGTTTCTTTCCTTCCCCCCTGCCCTCCCCCAACATGAAATTACCCTGAGAGTGCCAAACTTTCCTCCCTCTCAGAATCTCTATTTCTGAGCAGCTTTTCAACTTGTGCTTTTTGCTTTACTCTGTTCCCAGTCAAGCATACAAATACCAAGCAGGACAAGACAGAATAATTCACAAATGAATAGAAAAATATTCCGGGATCCAATTTCTAATTCGTGTGGAGTTAGCTGTAGTTGCTGAAGAGGCTGTTGTGCTCAGAAAGCTCTTCAGCCACCACTTTTAAGTCTGACATAGATCGTGAATCAGAGCCCTCAGCTACTGCAGTTCACAGCCAGGGATATTCGTGTAAACTGAAATCAATAATGATTTAAACAGAGGTACCAGGCCCTCAGCTCTGGGCATGCCACCCAGTTGGCTGCCAGGACAGAGAAGGGATGAATCACTGGGACAGGAATCTCTGACCCCACCTCTCCATAAATCACCGAAGCTCTTGAGCCTGCACCCTTGGACATCTGCCTCTTCCTGAGCTGATCCAACGTAAACATTGTAAAATTAAACCTGAAAGGCTCTGCAGCATACTTTTGTCATAATACTGTCTTAAAATAAATAAATACAAACAAATAAAAAAAAATCAGATTTCAGCATGTGAAATAGTACTTTTATTTTAAAGAGATTACCGTTGTGTATACAACGCTTCTAAAGGCTTCTGATTGTTCATGCTAAATTAGGATTAGGAGACGAGTCAAAATTCTGGAAACATGACCCTGGAAGAACTTTACATTACAAATTAATGTGTTCAACTGAGTTTAGTGTTTAAGAAATTGCTTTACAGGTTTTAAATAGGCTAACTTCTAATGAAATGCCTTTTGATACTTCTACTACTACAGATACACCTTTTGAGAACAAACAGGTGTGGTTAATGGAGCTGTAAACTTGGTGCATTTATACTTGAGACGTGTTACCATTCTGTTCTATGTTAGAGGAATACTTTACACATAACTTTGTAAAATCTGTAGCAGAATCTGCTGAACTTCTTTTTTTTAGCAATTACATTTCTCATTTTTTAATTGTGACAACAGTTGAAAGAGCATGCAATTGTTTTAGGAACTTTTTTTCTCCATGTTGTAGACCCTTGCCCCAGTGCGAATGTCAAGAAACATGATTTGGTGAAACCAACCATTCGAAACAGCCCCTGACCTGAAAAAGTCTGGAGTTTGAGATAAGGGGGGAAGGTCTTACCTCTTCCTACAGCTTTGGAAGATAAAATTCAAAATCTCAGATAAAAGGTCATATTAATCTTTTACTCATATGCCTGTCAAACATAACTCAGTATCAACAAAGTCTGATTCAACTTTTAAATGAAACATTACACACGTGGATGTTATTTTCAGCACAAATATTTTTGTGCCATACACAGCACATTGTAACTACTGCAGACCTGTTTTTGAGGTCACACCGAGGTAATTCATCATTTATTTGACTGGACTTGCTAGAATTACAGTGAGACAAATGGGCTAATCAGAATTACAGCCCCTTAGCTGCAATAAATAAAAGATATATTAAAATCAGTGAGCTCTTCCCTATTACTTAATCTTTCATTTTCACTTCCCCCAAACCTTACCCAAATAGATATTTAAGTACTGTGGCTGAAATCGAGAAGTTCACAAGTCCACAGAACACCCAAGACTAATGTTCTCTATGTGATAGTGAATTGCATTGCTTTGTGTGCATTACAAGACTTTTACAGGAGTTGCTATGTAAGAAGAAAATACTGATGATCATTTAACAGAGTAAGAATTCACTTAAATGAACTGCCAGAAGTACAGAACTCTTAAAATAATTGATTTTTCCCACATAAGATGAAAAATGCATAACACTGTACAATGAAGTCCGTTTGAGGAAAAAAGTCATTTTCTGTCCATTAGAAGAAACATGAAATACATTGGGGTGCTTAATTAAAAGTCTCAGAAGAACTGATTTTCACATCATAAATTTCCAACACACACGCTCAAATTTTAGCAAAATACCTTAATTGATACTTTTTCCCAAATCCATAAGGCCTCCAAATATTTTACAAGTATAGAAAAGTTACAGCCACCACAGCTGGAAGAATACCATCATCTCAAAAAAAAAATCATAACAGTTGCTGCCTCAGTGCTTCTGCCAGCATGCTGATGCATTGCATTTGCTGAATGTATGGAGTGATTTGAAAATGACAGCTATCTCATGACAGGCAATACCAGCAGACAGTCTTTGAAAAAAATCTATACTGACCTCACCTCCATCCAACACCTATTGACAGTTGTCACTCAAACTGTGATATCACATAAACACTTTCCGATCTGCAGCTTAAGTTTCCATAGTAGGGCAAAATCCTGTTAACTTCTGACCCACCTCTCAGACATCCATTCTGTTGTATTCATGTTTGCAAACTGCTGACAGGTTTTTCAAAGCAGAGCAAGTATGGCTTGTGCAACACCCACACTTCCTGCCCTCCAAGGTACTCTTCTAAAACCCTAGTCAGAAACTTGTTGCTAATTGAAGCAAACAAATTTGCATCTGAAAAAGACACAGAGCAATCTAGAGGCAACAATAGTTTTTGTATTTAATCTATGAAAGAGCCATTGTATTTTCTCTATACCATCTCATCCACTGTCTATTACAGGGGGATTGTTTTTCCCCATTAGCTATATCCTTTTATTTCAATACTGTAAATAGCTTCAAAATACTTTGATGAACCACAAAACTAAATAGTGGATACCACCCAGATTATAAAGAGACTGCCTGTGATCATGGAACTTAGAAACTCCATATGAAGGCAGCAGGGAATGAAGCTTCCCGAATGTTACAGAAAGAATGACTTGTCTTTGCAGCTAAGAAAAAGACCTGGTACCAGAGCTGATACAATATTGTAATGAGAGATTTTAGAAACACAGAACGTGGATGTTCCTATACAAAAGTTTTGTCCATTTATAATAAATGATGGAAAGATATACTTCAATCTATTTCAAACTTTTAAATGAAACTATCGTTTTCTCTCTCTCCATCACTTCAGTAAGAACTGCTTAAGGCTCAATACTCCAACAAACCTAATGATAACACAGCATTGCACTCAAAGACTATAATGCTCTAATCTAGTCTTTCCTTTATACCTTTTTTCTACCCCAAGAGAGTACATCTTATTTTGACTAAAAGATTGATCTTGGACTAAATATAAAGTATCCTTCTGGATGAGCCATTTTTTTGCTTTTTGCTCTCTAGTCCGAATTGTGGATATATTTCCCAGTTACATTTTGTATTTTGAGACAAAATACAGAGGAATGAGGAGGAACTTCAGCCAGGTTTCTGAAGTAAATAAAAACTTATTTTTGTAACTGAACTTTTGTAATGCTTATAATTCATGGGAACTGAAAAATAAGATCTGGTCTTTGTGAAACTGCAGTAGATATGGATCTAGAATGAAAGGCTGTCCTATAAAATTAGACAGACTTTGGAGATATGGATTTATTCTTAAGGATATATTCCTTCCTGGATGTCAGGTGCCATTTGTCACACCCTGGATTTTGCTGTCCATCAGGATATAGGTGAAAAAAATTTAAACCGCTTCATAGCTCAAGGAATTTAGTCAAGAGACATTTTTATACAATAGAGAAGGAAGTCACTATCCATTAACAAAGAATGAAAGAGCCAAACAAATCTGTATTAGTGTGCATATGTACAGTGGCAGGATGCACAACACTATGCTTCTTGAAGTAGCACTGTTGCAGGGTACACTGCATCACAGATGACAAAAAAAAAAACTTTTGGCATGCCTAGTTTGATGCAAGGCTGCAGGAATACTTTGTTTGCAATAAGGATAGGGAAAGTCATAACAGCAAATTTAAAATTTATGTGTGGTTTTAATTTATTAATTTATTTACTTTACTTTCAAGTTTGAAATTGCATCAAAGATATAAAAATATCTTTGGTGTAAAATAACCAGGCTCTGGTTCTGACATTGATACCACATGGCCAGGCTGCTGAGTCCACAGTGAGCCCTGTAACTTCACCACAACTCTCGTCAGAGCATCAGTTTTCTCATATACTGCTGACCTCAAGATTATAGTTCAAGTTCACTGACATTATGAAGAGGTACCATTAAATATAACCCGCAAGACTTTTCTTCCCCCCTCTTCTCCTAGGACAGCTTAGAAAGAGGAAGAACTGCACAGCAAGACTGTCGTAACATCCTCTGACCTATTACTGAGGATCACACCTGACCTCGCATCACTGCTGCTAGCCCCAGTCAGACACTTCTCCTTCAACCTGGTAGACTGCTCACAGCTATAAGTGAGAAATTGGTGCCAGTGAACAGTTGTTTTATTGCACATGTTCTTGTGCATTGGAGGACAAGGATCCTCTGAACTCATTTCATTTGCCAACCTTCAGATACGTTGGGTTAGTAATCTTCACCCCTGAATTTTCTGGGGTGATGATTACTACCACATAGTACCTCCTCAAAACATACAGAAAGCAGGGACAGACCTGAGGTTGGCTAGTGCTGTTTGATGTATTGGATGGTCTCTTACCAATACGTGTATTGTTTCTCTGACACAGAATTATATTTTTCCTCACTCATTTCTTAATGGTCATGAACTACTGGCAGTAATTTACTGATGCTCAAAAGATCACAAAATAATACCTAATTTTCTTCATACACAAACTTCTTTTTTATTTATACATATACCCACACATGCATATATATATATAAAATAATAATAATAATAATATAAGAGACTTTTTTCCAGTAGAGTCACCACATTCTGAATGACTAATCACAAGAAAGTAGAAGCCAACTGAAAAGAGACATAGAACATACCTTTTTCCTATTCTCCCTTCCCACCCAGTCTGGTGCTCTTAATTTAACTTTCTTAATTTAGTGATAATTACAGATGCAAATATGTCTATAAAAATCAAAATTAGGAAGTAAACAGTAATAGTTGGGTAGTTACCAACATCAAATGGTGCCTTTAGCACCACATCTGATTTGTGTTCTGAGAGGTCTAACTCTGCTGGGAGAGGCATTCATGGTCTTTCAAACTAGGATGAAGATTCTTACTATCAGTGAATTTATCTGCTAGAAGTAAATTAAGACCTGAAGTAATTCCTTCCTCAGTATTACAGGAGACAGAAATGAACACGATGTGATGATGGTAGGCCAGATGTGGTGTGACTCCACAAACCTTTTATGCAGTTTTATGCAGCAGGCACTCACTTTGTGGGAATGGAAGGTGTTGGTATGTCTGGTAGAGAGAAAATGAGGGTGTAAATGGCTGATGTTTCCTAATGCTACTTTCCAATTCTACTAATTGTTAGTAGACACCAGGGAGACAAAAGCATTACTTAAGCTGGAGGACAATGCTGATATATTAAGAAAAGGCTGTTGGGGCCAAAAATAAGTTTATTCTGGAAGCTGAATCTATTTTTCTGAGATTGGGACATCTAAGAGTTCTGAGCTGCCTTCCACTAAAAGGGTAAGTGACCCAATTTTCTTTCCACCACAGAGTGGGGGGTTATTGTATTTTTTAACATAGCAATATGAAATAAGTGTCTGTAATAGCACAGGCATTGCTTCAAAAGCCAAGAGATTTCTTCCAGGCCTACATCCCCATGAAGGGAGAAGAATAAAGAGTAAAATAGTGCATGGGTATGACTTACCACAAGGAAACATGATTCTTGTTAAATGTCTTGACAAGAATATTGTGGTTTGGGAGACAGGAGGGCAGTAAGGGGAAGGGTTGTTGAGGGTCACATTGCTTTGCAGTCCAGGGCATGCGATGGCCTCAAGCTTTATGAACACTTACTACCACGGGGTCTATTATCTGCCAGGCACCACTGAAGCCTGAATTATTGCATTTCAATAAAAATTGCAGCTTTGGTACTTAACCCAACAGCTAGATTCTTGCATTCTCTTCCAACACTGGACTGGCATCAGCAAAGAAATGGAAAGCAAGATAGCTACCCCCATCCTGCCCTGTTTCCCCTTCCCCCCCCCAGACAGAGTGGCACATACAGTAACTCTGGGCTCAGACAGGCTAGGGACAGACTAATTTTGATTGGTGATGAATGCTGCCTAACAATGCGCTACCACAAACCACAGAAACTTCTGTGCTAGAAGCAAATTATAAAATAAAGCCTCAATGTAGTTTAGGTGGCAGTTTATGTGGTGACATAGTATCAGGGGTTGGGCAGGGAGGCAGGAGTTAACCAACCCCTCAGAGATTTTGGAAAGCCAAAAAAAAAATTAAAAATTAAAATTTGTCTAGACGCTAACAATGTGCTATAAGAAACTAGAGAAAACAACAAAAAACCAACAACACTGCTTAGAAATGCCTCTATGAATATAAACTCATTCCTCATCTATATGTGAAGTGAAAAATATTAAGATAAATGATGCTATTTACTGGCATGATGCACCTAACATCAAAACAGATGTGTATTTTTAATGTTGGGTGCATTAAACACATTATCCGACTTTCAAAGTACAATAAGTGATTTATGTTAGAGGTTGAACATGCCAAAGCAGCAACTAAAATGTAATAGAAAACTGAGCAGAACAGTGCAACCAACAGACAAAGTCAGTAAGAAAACTCAGAATTAACCAGAAAGCTGGGAGCTAAAGCTTAAATAAATCCTTGCTTTTGATTATCTTACACAAAATCAATTTGTTTTTAACTGTTAGCAATACCTTCCAGGATTTCATCTATAGTCCTGCTACGCAGAGATACAAACATCTTTACCAACCAAGGAAAAAACATTTACTTTGTCAGAAGGCTCAGCACAACATTGCTTTTTCAGAACAATGCACCAGACAAGATTTCTAGATTGAGCACAGGGTTTTCTAGCCTTAGCTTTTCATATTAAAAACAAAGCAAAACAACCACCACCTCACAACATGTCCCAAAGGAGGTTAATGTTTCACCCACAACTACAAGAGAAAAGAAGAGCAGGCCTTTTAAAAAAGCTTCTTCACATTTGACTGCAAGATAAATAGGAAAAAATCTCCAGCCATTCTTCTTGCCTTCATAGACTTGTCAAAATAAAGACTTGTCACAACTCTATTTGGAGGGCCTACACATAAGAGGCTACCTTCAGTATGATGGCTCACTCCAAAGAGGTTGGAGGAACATTTTTGATTAGAAACTTGCCTTCCTACAGTGGCGTAGCTAAACACTGGATGTCTCTACTTGGTCAGAAAGACACATTCAACGGACATCACCTTATCAGGATACAGAAAATCAGATTTTGCTATACGTGAATGAAAATTGCAGTCAGTGTTGAAGGATCTCAAGCAATTTCACTAGCATAACACTAATTTGAAGCAACCTGAAGCCAGACCAGTCAGCTAGTACACACATTTTACACTAACCACTATATGCTAAAACTATAGATGACCAGAGCTTATATATGGGCAGAGAGTAATATAACACAGGGTCCAGGCTCCAGGCAGAGCATGGTGCCCGCTGAGGCCTGCTGCAGAATTGCGCTGGTTGTTACGGGGATAATGGCTGCTGGGTGGGAGGCCTCTGCGCCTGTTTGCTGAGAATTAGGTAGGGAAGGAATTAGCTTGGAAAGGGCTTAAGCACTGCTTGAGTGCTCTGTTAAGGGCACTGAGATAAAAGAAGGGATTTTAAAATGAACTAGGGGACTCCAGGGTACTGTGGGGATTTAGGAAAAGCTCACAGTGACATACAGTAATAGTGCCGTGATCTTTGACATGTAAGTATTGTCCTTACTTCACAAACTCCATGCTCGGCAAAGTTAAAAAAAAACAAAACACAGGGTTTGTTTTAAAGATGAGAAGGAATAAGACTGCTAATATTCAGGCAACACTTACAAGAGCAATTTACCTTTTTAGCCATGGATCTGAGGTCCCCTGGGGGAACACATCAGCACCTCAGGGATGAGGAGAGGAGAACTGGGTGAAAGCAGGCAAACACTCACCAGCTAGACCACCAGAAAACACAACAGGTGGTTAGGAAGCAAGGTGCCGAAGGTGCAGATGACTGGCTCTGCCAAACGTGAAGAATTGGTCTCAGAAAGGCAGGCTGGAAAAACCTCCCTTCCAAGGGGCAGCATAGTGTGAGGGAGAGCTTTTAAATGTTGATTGGTCACACCTGGGTTAGGTAAGTCCTTACGTTCCTCCTAGAGCAGCTGAGAGGCTGTATTGTAATTCAGAGGGAGGCAGCCCACCAGACAGTTATCCTCTGGGAAGTGCCTCCTCTTCTTGCTTCAGGTCAGGGTTAAAATAAATTACTGCAGTTCTATATGATGCACTATACCTCCTATTAAGTATTTAATCATTTGCATCTGGTAGGAGGCAAGGTGTGAGCTGGCTCCACTCATGCCTTTGTTTGGCCTTGTTTGCAGAGGCAAGTAGAGCTGTGGTTCGAGCAGCATGGCTGATGGAGGCCTGGGAGCCACTTATAGAAAATTGCAGTCCCTATGTGGGCGCATCTCATTGCTTTGCTCATTGGTTTCAGAGACTGAAGGATGTGTGAGAACTGGGATAGCCTCCAAATTATAGCAGCTTCTCCCTCGGGCCTGCCTCAGCCACTGGCACTCATGGGTATTTGTTTCCTGCTGCTCCTTCGAGCAGAAATTCCTCTTCTCATGCTTAATCCAATGACGAAGTCATGACAGAAACAACAAGCAAGCAATGCAAGTCTTCCCTGTCCCACAGAATAAGAATCATATTCAGCTTTGGTTTTCTTCTGGGAGTTACGGAAATGGGTGTGGAGCATGAGGGCTTTCTACTCCTGAGGCTGCTGCTAGTTCAAAGCAGGCAGTGCCCTCAGTTGTTATAAATCCTCTGACTATTGCCGAAGCTGGCATCAAAGCTGGACTGGTGAAGCACTGGTCACTAAGGTCGAGCACTGCTTTGGCACAATTCAGAAAGAGAGGTCTGATCTCTTCCCCGTATGTTCATGCATACTCCCAATTGTCCCTTTCAGCACAATACTCACACAAAACCATGGGGGTGGGGTACAGAGTGGGGGAAAGGGTAAACAAAACAAAATAAAATTCTGCTACCTATTGTCCCTTCAGATTTTGAAAGGTAATTTTTTGAATGTCCTTTCTAATTGCAAACACCTGAAGTGCAGTCAGCTGTGGGAATAGTGGAGACCATATAAAAACTGTGGTAATTACAAAGGTTCAGGGAAGTCTGAAGTAAAACTTCCAGGAGGCAAAATCAGCTGGAAACACCAAAGTACTATTCATGGTGTAGCTATTCAGATTTGGTTAAATAGATACAGTAGAACATATCCCATCTATGTGACTAACTTTTAATAGCTGCTATTCATTTTGCATTTTCTCTGTAGGGAAGATATGTTTCTGAAATACTTTAACATCCAGTTTAACCACTCCTATCCAAATATGTATAAAACCATATTTCTTTTATCATTTTAATTTCCTTTTCTCTTAAAGATTAGGCTGGGGGTTATATTGCCATAGAGAGGTGGTGGGGTAGGTTGAGGCATTCTAATCAGGGTACTCTGAAATTCAGCAAGAAAATATACTGAAAATTAGTTGAGTGTATTCAGAAATAACTGTAAGATGCATTTGTTTGGCTAGGCCTTTGAAAACCTGCCTATTATTTCCTAGTATTTGGGATAGGCCCTGTAGAGCATTTGAACTCTGAAGAATTCACTTTCTATGCAGGAAAATTTGTTAAGCTTTTAAGTCAAATTCTTTACACTACCAAGCATTGTGAACCAGGTCATGTAGAAACCTATGCACTAGATGTAACTTATGTTTTACAGAATTCTGTGTACAACTGGCTATTAATTTGTTCTGTGTTAGGAAGTTTCATGAAAAAAATAATGAAAAAAAAAATATAATTCAGCTCACCTTCCCCATTATTTTAATGACCACATTTTTCTAGTTTCAGATTTAACTTCCTATCTCAACCTCAGTCCTACAAACAATTATGTAGACACCTTTTGGGAGGTGCAATCTGTGGCAGTACTCGTGTTGTAAGCATCACAAAATCTTCACTAAAAACAAAAAAATGCAGAGGACAAATCAATGCTAACCTTGAACTCCTGATTATTTGAATTTCTTACTGCATTTGAAATGTTCAATGTTTTAAACTTTGTTACTCTTGTTCACAATATTTATTTCTATTAAGGTTTTTGTGGTACAGAAAAAAAAACAAAACCAAAAAACAACAACCATACAACACCAAACAAAGCTTATGCTTAGTGATATTTTAATATCTTTATAGCTGTGTGTGCAAGTTCACACTTCAGTGAGGAATAGGGTGAAACATGGAAAGTTTCCATCATTGCAGCTGCTGCTAGTTGACATGGTAGTAAGGCAGATTGCTGTAAGGACAGTGGTACATCTGCTTCCCTTTTTATGGCAAGGAGTCAGACATTCTCCATAGTTCCAGCTTTCTTGTTCTGCTTGTGTAGTGCAAATAGATTCCAATATGCCCACAAGTACCTCAAAAAGAATTAATGCTATGAAGGGAAAAAAAAAATCAACACTCACCTAAGCATAATATCAGACTTGACCCCCCTTCACGTGGCACCTTCTTTTATTCATATTATAAGTGGTGAAGAAAAAAAAAATCAGAAATAGCGGTGCACTGCTACAAACATCCAATAAAGGCCAAAATTATAGTTTAACACAACTCATTAATTACTGTCATGCAGAGAAGGGAGTAAAATACCTTTAAAATGGCTCCTAGGATTATATTGAAGGGAACCCTGGCACAGGACAGAATATAACCCCAAAGCTTGGAAAAGGAAAAAGACAAAACCTTTGATCTTGATCATTTGCTATGGCCTGAGCTCACAGCTCAGGGCAGAAATATTGGCCTCTCCAGAGCCTGGAATGGCTGTATGCCAGGCAAGACCTCTGCAGTCCAAGCATAAGGACAGCTCTAAATAACACTGGCTACCAACAGCCCAAAGGGCAGGAATGCAAGAGCTAGGAGGGAAGTGGGACAAGTGGTACCATAGCCATACATCCTATTTTAGCAGCAACAAGAGATGATGATTTTGAGAATGCCATCTCTAAGTTGTCTTTCAAACTAATATAATCCTCTTGTTTCCTGCTGCACCGGTTTTAAGGCCACTTTGGTCTTCTGGGGCAGTATAAAGCTGCTGTAGCTCCACAGGGGAAAATGTTGGCTATTCTTCTTATAGCAAAGCTTGACTGTCTGAGATGTTGTAGAAAGGAACATGAATCTCAGTAACCCTCTGAAAGTGCAGTGTACACAAATAATCTCTGTGCCTGCAATTCTCTCCTGGCGTGGACTCTAAGGCAATTTTTAATGAGGATTTGGCTCTTAGTGTATGTTTCCATGAAACCCTTGCAATCTTCTTTTCCAGCCCCCACAATAATACCTATGTGCACACAAATAATGAAGTCCAGTGTACAAATATGCAGTTCCACATGCCAGTTCTTCAGCTTTCCAGCCCTTCGACAGGCTCCAGCAGAGCAGCATGAAAGGAGGCAGGAGAGCTGCTAAGACAGTGACACCCAGAGCAAGGAGCACAGAAGAGCATATTGCACTGCTCTGTCTGATCAGATTGTTACTCTGACATGGAAGAGAGAGCTGTAGGCTGACAGAAAATGTTTATTACCTGGACAGCAAGAAGACAGCAGTGAAAGGATCAAGGCCTCTTAAAGCATATAAAGCTGTCCCAAGAGCACTAGGTCCTGGTCAATGGGCTCTGCAAGGAGCAGCTTACATAGAATAACCATGTTTCAGTGTGGACAGTTGCCTAAACCCCAGCTTAAAATAGTTAAGTGCTCCACTCTCAGTCACATGATTCCTCAGTCTTATAACTCCAGGAGAGAGGGATGCAAAATTTTTAATTATTCATTTACTTATTTATTAAAACAACAAACAACAACAACAACAAAGCCACCTTTTCCTTCTGAACCGAAATATGAAGGGGAATGGATGAATATCATGTCTTTGTTTCCTTAAGGTTTGAACAAGACACTGACAGATGATGGGAGGAATGCAGAAATGAGGAAGAAAAGGAAACTGCAAAACATAGATTTTTCCTCTAATGATGAGAGGAATACCAAGAGATCGTGTACAATTTCAATAAATACATGTCATTCACTGACTTCTCAAAAATTGTCATTATCCTTAACAATAAATGAGTAATAACAGATCCGTAAGGTAATGCTACAAGGGTTTTCTCTACTTATGAGAAAGCTAGAATGTTAGAATGTTTCTGTGCAGGAAAACACAGCCTTGAAAAATGACTTCCCCTTGGGAAGATGCAAAACAAAAATAAAGAGCATCAGGAAGCAGAGGTGTCCACATCAACAAAATGGACTATCACAGGGATAAAGCTACCTTGCAGGGTCCAAAAGACAACTGGCTGTGCTGCTCAGTCACTTATTGGTGCAAAGTCTTTATGACCAGAAAGCCCTTTGACATTTACATTTCTACTGGGCAGTGACAGTGACATCAAGTGGATACATTAGTGAATTAAACAACTGAGTTACTCTGACAGAGGAGATACTGTATTTTAATAATGATTCATTTGAAAAGTTCTTAAGGCATAAGACAGAGTGAAAAGCGACCTGCCCTTTGAGATACTTTTTGTGTTCATGCATACAGAGTCCCCTCTCTGCCTCTGCATATAGAGCAACTCCCATTTTATTTATTTGAACAGAGAAAAGGGAAAATTTCCCAAAGAGGGTGAGAAAAGAGCAAAAATTTGGAAGCTTCATCTTCCAGATACAAATAGCAACAGTTCATGAATGCAGAATTAGTTTGGGATAACTCGGATGCATAAAATAAGACTGCCCCAGGCTGTTTTAACTTCTTCACAACAGTTCTGTAGTAGCTATTTAGTTATCCAGTAATGCCAAGCAACTGCTGATGACTTAATTATCCACAAAGTATGCATGCATACACCCCAAATGAGTCCACTGCAAATGTACTCGCATCATTAAATTTAAAGTAAGGCACCAAAGCATTTTGGAAAATACATTGGAACTCTTTAGTGAAAAGCCTTTTATAATTCCATATGTCAGTAAAAATATTCAAATGCAAAACCTTTGGATTAGATTTATTCTAAGAAAAAAAAATATGCTATTTTTACCATGAAAATGGTGGCAGAGTCTTTTTTATCCTCATCTGTCAGCACCCCTCTTTCAACAATATACTCCTGTGTGACCAATGCTGCCATTTCAACATAAGTGCCTGCCACTCACTGGGACTTTTCTTTACTAGAACATTTTATTAGAGGGAGATTTAGTTTTTTTTTGTTTGTTTGTTTTTTTTTTTTTTTTTTAATTTAATTTTAGATAAATTATAGTATTTATAATTATTTTATTCTTTACTCAACATTGCAGGATTAGTACCTTGCAAGTGAAATCAACATCAGTTATTGAGTATGTAGAGGACTTGGTGGAATACTCACACTCTGTTCTGGAAATTAAAAGCAGGGCTGCATTTTGGCCTGATTTTTTCATCAGCCCTCTCACTACAAGAGGAAAGTAGGTGTTTAAAACACATTAGCTGACAACACAAGTTTTGATGACACGTCCCAGGAGTCCAGATGCTAACAAAACTTCTTTTGGACCATCGCCAGCACCTACAGCGCGTAGACCATGTGTGAGAATCACTTTATGTAGCTAGGGTGATTCCTGACTTTGCTCCCTTTTTGGATGAGAGAACACAAGGAAGGGGATAAGAGAACTGAAGAAGGCAGGCTCCTATCTCTTGTTCAGGGCCATGAAGGCTCACTCTCCCCAGCTTTCATTCTTAGAAACAGCATTTCCTCAGACTGCATGTTTGCTGTAAAAGAACAAATGTCTTTCTGTGCCCATCTCTGTGTACCTCAGTGTACATCCTCCCTCTCCTCAGAGGCCTGGGTTGCTCAATCAATTACAGAGGTGCCCAGCCTTTGCTGAAGCAAAGTGACTGTACTGAAAATCAATAGTAGAGATAAACATTGCAACACCATGACTCCTACTCTGTGCTTTGTTTTCCAAGACTAACCAACTTCTGCTCTCCAATAAAAGCTGAGTGGAAATTAGAAACATATTTGTTAAAAAAATACCGTATAAGTTATTGCCAATGGAACTTTACTCTAGATGCATAAGTGAAAATGGAAGCTAATTTCCTTCATCACTTCAGAATAAACTTTAGAGAATCTTATGGTAACTCTTATCATAGTGTTGACCAGCACATTGTGAATGAATTATTTTTGAAAGGGTATGAAGTAAAATAGAATGCAAATACTTCTGTGTGTAAACCTGCGATTACTTGCTTTCTGAGCACTTCAGGTTTCTGGGGAAAAAAAATAAATGAAAAAAAGAGAGGAAACTATTTTCTATTGTAGAACTGTAAACTATTTGCTTGAATGCTTAAAGGCTTGCTAACTTTCCCCCATTCAAATATGGGTAAAGAAGCTTACTTCCCTAGAAAACCATTGTTATGTACTTCGGCAAAGAAAATATTGAAAAGCTAAGACATTTGTACAGCTCCAGTATAACTGCACAATTATTAGCATGTAGGTAAATACTAATTCTAAAGAGTGTGCTAGTGTGATGTAAACTTGCATGAAATCTGCATTTTGTAGTACAGATTCATGTCAATGTCAAAGCAAGAATAATGCCTAACAATTAGAGTTTGTGATGCTGTCACTAGGAGGAAAGGATTTCATTGCACGTCTACAGGGATTGTCTTATGAGGCCATTTGGATGCAAGATTGTGATGACAAAACTATTCCACTGTATGTCTAGACCCTATGACTATTGCATTACAATGCTGTTAGGATGCTGGGGACATAAAGATTTTACTATAATCATGCTGAAGCTAATATGTCCAAATAGGATGACGTCAGTGTAGCTTGTTTTCCCAATAAATTAAAAAAAATAAAAATAAAAAAAAAATGAAAATCCAAAACCAAGACTGAAAGTTGTAGAAGTTTGAGAAGAGAACTAAAATGGAGTAAGGTAAATAGGTCAGAGTCTTCCATATTATTATAGCACCAAATGG
The DNA here is from genome assembly GCF_047663525.1 of Anas platyrhynchos. NCBI lineage: Eukaryota > Metazoa > Chordata > Aves > Anseriformes > Anatidae > Anas > Anas platyrhynchos. The sequence continues at coordinate 22,427,411 of NC_092589.1, forward strand.
CTCCTGAGACTATGGGATGTGATACCTATGGTTGGAGTGAAGAATCCTAATTTGTGAGATATTCTAAATCTACCATTTTTAAGATATTTTGCCATTTGAACTTACATAGCACTACTTTTTCTAGAGATCCCAGAAGAAATACCTTACATATTCTCCATCATTTTAATCATTTCTATTTGCTGCTTTGCTGCTATATTCATATAGAGTTAAAATTGACTGATGGGCTTGCATATGCTTTTAGAATATCCAGTACATCTGTATTCACACTTTAAAAAAATCAAAACATGTAAAGTTAAAGGATGCATCGTCCCTGCCTTAAAGCCTTAACTCTGCCCTCAGACTTTGGAGCAGTACAGTTAATGGGAATACATATGTATGCTTCAGCCACTGCACATCTGACGTACCATCACCCCCCTGGCAACCCCTTGCCTCATTTATCTTGAATGCTCAGCTAGCATTCGTTATGTTATAGGCAGCTGCTCTGATTGGCACAGATGTTAATTACACAAGGTAGTAACAGTACACACACTGAAAAGAAGGGCCTCGGAGCTAAAAGAGACCTTACTTGCCCACAGCCACCCACTGCTGTGCTTGGTTATGTGTGTTGTACAAGGAGAGAAGCAAAATCATCTTATCCATGTTCTTGAGGATTGTAGCAGTCTCTAACATAACTGGTGGTGGCAGAGTAAATGGAGGGTACTGGAGACTGGGAGATGTGGATGAAACATTGTTAATTGGGTGGGCACTAACCCTCACGTAAGTTCACTTCTGTTTTTATCTGTCCTTGGTCAGCAGTGTTCTTTTCATCATGGAATCACAGAATGGCTCAGGTTGGAAGGGACCTTAAAGACCACCTAGTTCCAAGCCCCCTGCTGTAAGCAGGGATACCACCCACTAGATCAGGTTGCTCAGGGCTTTGTCCAGCCTGGCCTTGAACACCTCCAGGGATGGGGCATCCACAGCTTCTCTGGGCAACCCGTTCCAGCGCCTCACCACCTTCTCAGAAAGAATTTCCTTCTAACGTCTCATCTAAATCTCCCCTATTTTAGTTTGAAACTCTTCCCCCTTGTTCTGTCGTTATCTGACTGAGCAAAAAGTTGTTCTTCATCTTTTTAATAAACCCCCTTTAAGTATTGAAAAGCTGCAATGATGTCACCCCGGAGCCTTCTCTTCTGTAGGCTGAACATCCCCAACTCTCTCAGCCTTTCTTCACAGGAGAGGTGCTCCAGCCCTCTGATCATCTTCGTGGCCCTACTCTGGACCTGCTCTAGCAGACCCACATTGTTATCAAGCTTGTTCAGTATTTTCAGAGTGAAATACAATATGAGGATAAAGACAGAATTAAAACTACAAAGAAAGGGGTTATTGCTTGTTTCAGCTCTATTTACAGTACTTCTTTCCTAGAACTTTTGACAGTGAATTTCCTTGTTATTAAAAAAAAATCACACCTGTATAGTGGTCATGACTGTGAGAAGGAGACATCAGGAAGTTTCCCCTGAAAATACCATTTTCATTCTACTACAACACCAACTGCGTTCAAACAGTAAAATCAGAAACCAGCCTATTGTTGGTGTTTAAACACATTCAAAGCTGAGAGTGTCTGGACCAGGAAGCTGGTTCAGACCCACCTGCAAGCGGCAGAGCTGCGTACTGCTTTGGGAGCAATGAACAAGGCTTCTCAGTACTCACAGGTCAGAGATTACCTGGTGGCAACCCTGCAGCAGCCATTCAACCTTTCTCTCACACAGTTCTGTGGGGTACTCTCGCACCAAAGGTACTGCCTTTTCCATGATGTAAAACCTGAATACTGAAGGCTGTTAAAGGTCTCAGAGGATTTGTTACCAGACTCAAATAATTACTTCTCTCCCCAGCTGGCATGCTGCTTAAGAACTTTATGCTCTGTTTGTCCAGATCCTCTTTTTTTTTTTTTTTCCTCCCATGATTTCTCTTTCCTTATCCTACCAGTTGTAATTTCAAACACATTGGAATATGATCCAGAGTTATAGTTGTGGTGTGCCATTTGATGGAATACTCCTCAAAGCTTCCTATCTTTTTGCATGATAGGAATCACATGGTTAGTCTTACACGTTCTGTGCCAAACTTGCACTTTTGTCAGAGTAGAAAAATAGCACTTCCATTACAGCTTTTAAAGTAAAATCACTGTGTTTGTCTACTATTGGAGATCCTGCTCTTGGAGAGCAAACATTATACAGATAAAACTGGATATAGGATTCTTCTATTTCCAAAAATTAATTAGCAAAAATCTTTCTATTTTTGCTTTGCCAAGACATTTCTGATCAATAATCATGCTTCTATACTAGTCATAGGATCACAGAATGGTTTGGGTTGGAAGGGACCTTAAAGACCACCCAGTTCCAATCCCCCTCCCATGGACAGGGACACCTCCCACAAGCCCAGGCTGCCCAAAGCCCCATCCAGCCTGGCCTCGAGCACTTCCAGGGATGGGGCATCCACAGCTTCTCTGGGCAGCCTGTGCCAGGGCCTCACCACCCTCTGACTGAAGAAGTTTTTTTTTTTTTTTTTTTTCTAATACCTAATCTAGATCTACCTTCTTTGGCTTAAAACTTGTCCTATTACTATGCTCCCTGACAGAGTCCCTCCTCAGCTTTCCCTTAGGCCCCCTTTAGGTACTGGAAGGCCACAATAAGGTCTCCCCAGAGCCTCCTCTTCTCAAGGCTGAACAACCCCAACTCTCTCAGCCTGTGAAGATAAGACAGGTGCTCCAGCCCTCTGATAATTCATGTGGCCCTCCTCTGGACTATTTGGGACATGCTAGGGCCCAAAGCTAAATTCAGTACTCCAGGTGGGGTCTCACAAGAGTAGAGGAGAGGGGGACAATCACCTCCTTCGACCTGCTGTCACACTGCATTTGATGCAGCCCAGGATATGGTTGGCTTTTTCAGATACAAGTGCAGAGTGCTGGCTCATGTTGAGCTTTTCATCCATCAGTACACCCAAGTCCTTCTCCACAGGGTTGCTTTTGATCCACTCATCTCCCAGACTGTATTCATGCTTGGGATTTCCCCAACCCAGATGCAGGACCTTGTACTTGGCCATGTTGAATTTCACATAGGCCCACCTCTCAAGTTCCCTCTGGATAGCAACCCTTCCCTCCAGTGTTTTGTCTGCAGTTCCACTGTCCATATCACTAGCAAAGATGTTAAACAGGTCCCTGTTGCCCTGTTTAGAGCCATCACCTTACAACAGCATGCAGAAGAAAGGAAAGGGCTATCTAGGAGGTGAGGAAAACACCAAAACTTATCAGCACTTTAGAGCTAATAAGGTTTCAGCTCCACATGTAAAGAGTTTAAATCACTTATCTCCAGCTGATCTCCAGAAAATCTCAATGCTTCTGTATTAAATATAGTATACATATATGTATATTACATTACTTTCTTGAGTGGGTTCCAAAACCAGATCATCAGCTTTGACTAAGAAGTACTTGTTAACACCCCCATCATATGACAACATTTGTTTGAAATATTTGTATGCCATATAGTTGAGAATACCCTCTTTTTTTTCCAGGCAACAGCTAAAAATTTTAGTGTAGTATTAGGAAATTTTAATCATTGTTAAAAGGTTCACTAATGAGTATAATAAAAGACAATATTTTATTGATGTCAGCAACCAGCAGTTGACTTATATAGTACAACTTTTTAATCTTCTGGTTTGCTGTGTTCTTATATAGCTTTGCTTCCTTTTTTTTTTTTTTTTTTTTTAGAATAAAATCTTCTGATGCATCTCAGCTGTGACATATGTGACATAATAGGTTTACTAACAGTGTTAAAGAAGTTGGTGTTGAAGATAGTTAATGAAGTAAGTGTCGCCTCTAATGCATGATCATTTTTTCCTGCACTTCCTCATCTTCGTTTACATTGGGAATCCTGTCTATGAAGCTGCCCAGTAACTCCCTTAGTCTGATAACCAAAAGCCTCGTTGTTCATGTCACAGTTACTCTCCCAAGTCAGCAGCAGGAAGTTCAAAATCTGATTCACAGATAAAGATGACATTCCAGGCTTTGATGCCCTGTATATTTGATTGTCATCTACTTTGGTAACAGAAATTCAAGCATCACTTTGTTACCATCTGATGTTCTCTCTTTAATATCTGTAGAGGTACTTATGATGATATATCAGGATAGAGTGGAAGACTACAAGGAGAAAGATAGAAAGTATTTCAAAAATTGCAAAAAGATAGAATCAAGGAAGCTATTTTTTCCTGAATACACCCTCACCATACAGAAAAGAGATATGGCTGAGGTTCTGATATATTTACATTTCTGATTTACTGGATGACCTTGGGCAAGTCACTCATCCTTTTTGTGCCTGTTTCTGTATCTGCATTACAGATATAATAACTACATTTTCTACTTCACATGGTTCTGCTGAGGCTTTTTTAGTGTTGTCAATACTATGCTTCGCAAAATAGTGGAATTATTATAACAAATATGGCAATCTAGAATGAGCATTAAGAATAACAAATTCAGAACCAGTTCTTACAGCAGTTCTTATTTCTGCCCCCATGATCCCAGCCATCTATCTGATTGAAAAAGCTCTTTAAGAGTTATATTATCAGTACAAGACAGCACTAGCAAAGCCCCATGGTTGCTCTGGCCTCTAAATGCTATTGCAAGAACATAAAGGTGAAACAGATGCAAGACGAGCAACCCTCATTAACTGTGCAAGAGGGAATTAACAGTTCTGGAGAAAGTCTAATGCATTCACTGGCACCTGTGGCTGGACTGGTTGTTGCACAGCAGGACACAGTCCATTTAAAATCGCTCTGCCCTCTCACACTACTCCTTGCAGAATGCTGACCTCCTGTTAGTTTTGATTTCTTCATTGCTTCCCTTGGTTGAAACCATGTTTGGGGCCATGTCATGTGCATGGAAGGTGAAAGATGGAAAGCATGGAGGCATGAAGGTTTCCTGCACGGAAATCCAGCAGTTTATTAGTGGACCTCCCAGGTCCTTGCAGAGACTAGGAGACAACAAATTAACAGAAGCAATTAATTAATCACAAACAAGATTGTGGACTCAGCCTGATGAAAAGGAGAGGATGACAATCCACGAGGTCAGAATCGAGGCTCTAATGAGCCTTGCTGGCCTTAAACCCTGTGACTATTCAATTAGGCATGAGATCTTTTGTGCCAAGAGGCCATTCGCTGCAACCTCCGGTGCCGTAGCAGAGAACGGCTCTGTGCAGGACTCGGTGCCAAGCCACAGACCTTGCCTGGGAAGTCTGGGACTTAGTTAAATGCCGGGCAGTAGGGATGCTCTGGAGCTCAGCCCTGAAATGAGGGCAAGCAAGACACAGCCCAGCATAACAACAGCAGCCACTCTTCACTTCAGTGTTGCCTTTAAGGGCATTTTGTTTTATCGTCTTAAATTACAATAAAATTATAGTCATTTGAGTAAATCCAAAGGCCTGAGCTCTTCACTGGCTTCTGCCATTCACAGATTTTTCTTCCTTCGAATGTTATGGACACCTATGCGTATTCAAAAATACTGAAACTCTGCAATGTTCAACTGAAAGGGGACATTTCTTGTTTTAAAACCAACAAACAAACAAAGTTATGTTTTTATGTCCATTTACTCTTGAACCTTCCTCATGAATCTCCTTCAAAATGATCCTTTTTTAAGTGATTCATTTGCTGTGAGAAGATGCTAACACCAGGGCAGTGCAAAAATAAATATCAGAAAAGAGCAAGCAAAAGGGAATGTGTCACATACTGACTACAGGGAAACAGTGCAAAACATCTAATCACAGCAGTGCCAGGAAACTTGAACCTGTCCAAAAAGATCCAGTGCTCTCGATGTTTAATTGCTGTTGATGGCTGCTGGTCAGTCATGCATGACAATGTGTGTGTCACGCTGCTTCCTGCCTATGTTCATTCCTGTCAGCCTTCACTCCAGGTGATGAGAACTGCTCCTCTGACCACAGTAGAGAGAGAGAGAGAGAAAAAAAAAAATAGAGCACTCACAGCCACAAAGCAACATGTACCCAAATAACCCAAGCCACGGGAACAGAGCACCGAAAATGGACAGGAAAGGCCAGTTTTTATGAACTGTTCTACCCTTCTTCATTTATGCTAAAAAAAAAAATTAAAAAAAAATAAAAAAATGTGTAGCATCTGTGACCGACAGTATTCCAACTGGCAAGATTCAAGTCTCCTGTTTGCTTGATTATATGTTTGAACACATGCTTGGGGCTGCATGGAGCAATTTGAATTACAATTGAGTTGCAATGAACATTATAATTTTTGGTGAACTGGAGCTTTAAAAACCTCCTCCTTGAGCTAATAAGAAAGAGAGATAGTGGGAAATGTAGGAGATATGACTTAAAAGGTCCAGAAATTGTATAACAGCTTTCCACCATTTTCTTAAAGTGACTGTTTAATGGTTTATGTATCTGGGCCCAGGTTCAGCAAAGCACTTAAGCATGCATTTAACTTTAAGTATGTGAATGATCTCATCCTTATTCAGCAAAACCCTTAAATAAATGCTTAATTTTAAGCCGGTGCTTAGCTGCTTTGCTATAGCAAGGCTTCATCACACAGTTCTGTATCCTGTTATGTTGGTAATATAATTAGGAGTGCTCCTCCTTTACCTACCCCATCACTGTCTTTGTTTCGAAATAAAGATAATTAATCCGTGATTGTTTAACTTCAATCTGCTTTGGGCAAAACCGGTGCCTGAGAGTCAATATATGTCTTAACCATCCAGAACATATCTGCTCATTCACATTCCATTTCAGATCCATCTGCCGTCAAAGACAATGGGAGTTCTGTCATTGTCATCACCAGCAGCCAGATCAGACTCTCAGTCGATACCAAGCTCCAAACCCATTGCAGTAATAGGTGAACTGAGTTGTGCAAGAATGGGAGAGCCAACGTAGCAGGGAGTGTTTCTGCAACAAAAACACAGGAAAAAAACTTGAGCTGTTTCAAAACTGATCTGACTTTATCTGCAGTCGGGATACTTGGAGGAAGGAACTGAAGCGTCATTTCTGGATTACCAAATTTTAAGTAATTAGGACACAGAACATGACGTTAGTTTTGATGATCTAATTGTTTTATGATCATTTTGTTATTCTGTGTACTGCCTTCATTCTTCTTTCCAATGAGATGGGAATGAAGGTAGAATGCAAAGCAGAGAAAAGAGGAAGTTTCATATGACATTTCAGGATCATTTGATGTTGATTTGATGTTTCTATTGCAAATCCCCCCTCCATATCTGTACAAACCCCAGTGAGAGTCAGAAAAGCAATTCAGTTTCACTGATACTAAGGATGAGAATCATATTTAAGAAATAATACATAGAAACACAAAACCACTGAGAAATGTTGTTTGAGGGCTAAAATACTCTTTGTCTTTTCTGAACCAACTTTTTCTAGCTCTAAGATTCAGAACAATTTGACATCCTCTTACATCACTGGGGAGAGTCAATCGGGTTTAAAATTATTATTATTACTAGTACTACTACTACTGCTAAAGGGATGATTTGGACTAGGAGAGTAATAGGTGTACCAGAAAGAATAACTACTTGATTTATTTTCTTTACCATATGTGCTCATTCTTTTTCACCACAGATTGAAAAGTGGTTGCAAAATAACTCTGTAAAGAAGTCCTGAGGCACATTCAAGTGCCACATTATCTATGTTCTGCAGTGCTGTGGGAGGAAAGTGAAAACATAAATAAGTAGTTCTGCAAGAACAGAACTAATGATGCTCCATTTCCTACTGCTTTGTGTCTCATAATTAATCCTGAACTACAGTTGAAGCTTTTCCCATGGGTGGGACACATATGGTCCATTTCTCACACTCTCAGAAATATATAGATATATATACTGTGTGGATTCTTTATGGTTAATAATGCATGAACTCACTTCGCGCTCTTGTCATTAGGCAGGGTTCCTATTGGGTGTCTCTTCTTTACCTACCATCCATCCATCCATCCATCCATCCATCCATCCATCCATCCATCCATCCATCCATTCTTCCACAAAAAGTTTTTTTTTTTTTTTTTTAAATCTTAACCGTTTGTACTGTCAAATTTGTCTGAAATCATCAAATAGATTAAAACCTGATTAGCTTTTAAATACCCACGTGCATATACACAAACTTGCAAACTGTGTGATTGAATAAGCCTATAGCTTTATGAAAGGTGACTCCAAACTGTGTAAAATATCTGTAGGCTTTTCTTTTTGTAACATTTAAAAGCAAAGCAAAAATACTATCACTTAATATCTTGCCCTCTTTAGGCATCTACTGCTATAAGAATGAAGTCTCCAAAACTCTTGAGAACTGCAATATAGATAAGCCAAGTGTGTTCACAAAGGGCTGACAAGCTCACTGCCAGTATGGGAATATATCATGGAAGCTCAGACTATTAAGTTCAGCTTTTGAATGCATTATAGATTCTGAAGAAAAGCTCAGACCACAGCGGTATACAAGGTGGCACCGAAGAACTTCATCTTACACGTGTTCTTTTCTTTTTCATCCTCGGGGATATTAATGATTTAAAGTGTTATAAAGCATTGTTCCTAGTTACAGTGATTTTTAGAAAACAGAACTGTGAAAACTGGATTACTGAAGCACAGGAAACTTAGAACCAGTTTTGAGTGCAGTCTGTATAATGACTGTGTTTAAAAAAAGATTCAGCAAATTGCTTGGAACTTGACCTCGAATAAGATAGCCAGAAAAGCTCATGCAAAATTAATAAGCAGCCTTTCTTTTAATTTTAAATGCAACCAAAGTCCAAGTACTGGAATAAATACATTGTGTATACAGACGGAATTTTCATAAATCAGCCGTGATTATCCGTATCCTTTGTACTTTGTAACCGTTCGCCATCCACTCTATTGAACATAATGTTTCCTAAGATCCCCAGTGGCTTCAGTATTAATCTGAATTTTGCGATACTACTGTCAAGTTTAAATTACAGATCCGACCACAAACTCATTAGAAAATATCCTGCTCTATTCTGTGCTTCGCCTTTCTTGGTTTTGTGCTTTTGCAAATATTTTGCTGTTTGAACTTGCAGAAGTCTGATCTCTCTGATGTGGCAGTGTGCTGAATTTATTTTCGGAAGTGTTGAAAAAAAAAAAGGAGATAGCTTCATCTAATCCATAAATCTACCATAAATTGGTGTTTGTTGTTATATGTTTATAAGAATTACATCCTGCTTGTTATTTATTTATTTATGCAAAGGATGAAGGCTTAATACTTTTAAATACCACGGGGCGAGTATAAGCTATCCAGAGGAAAGCAGAGTATGGCCAGACAAAATGATAGCTCTCTCACACTGCTCTGTCATTGCAACTAAGCCCTGACATGAAAGCCTTAAGGGTGTGGTAAAAAGGACTGCCCTCCAGTGTGCTGAAAGGAAACTTCAGCATCCTTGCTCAGTCGCTTTTGTATAAAAACTGACAGATGTGTCAAAGGTGTGATAGCTTTGTGAATAAGTAATAAGTCCTGACAAGTTGGACCTTATCATTCCCTTCTGCCTAAGGTGAGGAAGGAGCCTGGGGTAATAGCAGGGGCAACTGAAAAGCCCTGGATCGGACTTGCGGGATGGCTCGCCTCGTTTGTCTGTGTTCCTGCTGGTATGAAGTGGATTTGACGACAAATCTGATCAAATTCATCCCTGGTGTAATTTCAGAGAGGTCAGTGGTGTTACACCAGGGGAAATATTGGTCCCTTCTGTTTATTTAGGGAAAGCTACAGTAGCTTTGGAATAAAAGTAGTTCACTGAGCAATAACTTCCTTACCCTCAGCAGAGTGGTACGGATACTTTATAAGAAGGACAGTGGACAATATACAAATACTTTGTCAAAACTTATGTTTCAGCATGGCTCACAGAGGCAGGAAGGTGCTATTAGTGTGCTCAGCCACCAGGATCCTTTGATTGCTTGTCCAACACTGGCATCAACCAAACAAAACAAATGTGCTGAAAACCAAAACAAACCTCTCCAAACAAAATCCAACCAAGATTCTTCTCTTGGTAAAAGGGACACAGGAGACTGCCATTCAAGTGGAAGGAAAAAAAAAAAAAAGCTAATATATTTGTGTGTGAATTGAAAGGTTTGCCTTTCTGTGGGGATAGAGAAGCTTAAACTGAAACTATCTACATTTGTAAAGATCACCAGCACATGGAGGAAACCAAAGATCGCCAGTTCAATGAGAAACATGCATGAGATATTTTGGAAAGCAGGAATTCCACATGGAAAGGAGCGATTTCCAAAGGAGAACACAAATATTTTCACACTTGTACCAATAAGAGCTGTAACTACACAAACACACAGAAAAAGCTTTTAAAATGTAACATTTCAGATAACAGGGAAAAGAAAAAAGGTCGGGTTAACATACAATACATGCAGTCCCTGTAGGCCGTAGAGACAAAGAGGAAAGGATACAGCACAAGCCATGTGCTGTGCAGTGGCAGGCAAACAGCACTGACTTTGCAGATGTTGGATAGAAGGAAGACACAACCTCAGGAGCAAAGGAAAACTTGGATATGTGGACAGCAAAAAAATGTAGAAGCATGAGGAAGGAGTGCAGAAATGGCATGGCAGTGAAGGACATCTGCAGAAGAAGTCAGGATAAGGTCAGCAGCAAGAACCAGGCAACACAGAGCCTGTTTTCCTGAATGTAGGGCGGCTGGAAGTGGGGGCTGTGCAGAAGAAAATACATGCGATGGGGCACAGAGGTATGAAATACCCCCCAATGAAGCTAGACGAGCACTGTTGTATGGGGTTGGGCTGGGGGTAGCAGTCAGTTCTACATTTCGCAGACTTGTTCAAGCTACTGCCCCCCCCCCCCCTCCCCTTTCTGTATTTTTAAAATTGTTTCAGTGTTGTCTTCCCTCGACTTTTTCTCCCAAGGCCTGAAACACGATGCCTGCTATGAACAGTGTCTTCTTTTGACATTTTCACTCCCTGATAATGCTGCGAGCTAGCCTTGAATTTTAAAGAGTGGCATGCATGCACACACTCGAGCTCTCCCACTCCGAGGCTGTCACTCTCCTCAAACATCTGGAAGTCTGTTTGCCAGAGTGCTGCCGCCAAATGCTACTGCATCATCCAGGCAGGATTTTGCTTCCCCTACAGGGTAAGAAAGAAGAGCTCGAGAGCAGATTTACAGCTGTTGATGTGGCAGCACAGAAGTCTCATGCTGCAGCTCGGAGCTCCTTATTTATGGTTTTAGCCCTCAGAGGAGTTTGGTTAGAGAACGGATTGGCTGTGGACATGCAAACTCTTCTTATGGCCCAAGGAATCCTTCCTTCTCCTTTTATTTCTAACTTTCTTTTTTTTTTTTTTCTTTTTTTCTCTCCAGCCCTTCATAACTCTGGCCAAACACAGATGGCTGTAATTCCCTCCAACTCTGTAGACAGCATCAGTCTTGGTATGGAGAACTTGCTGTGTGAAGTGCCACAAGATTTCATCTTTCTCACCCATGGGGAGAAGAGGGAGGATCAGACTTACAGGCATCAGATGACCTAAATCCCATCTGACCGAAATCCTATCTCCTCTCTGAAGAACTCCCTGCCCTGGAGGAAATCCCACGTACTTCAGCCAAAACACATGAAGCACTGGTAACAAATACTACCTTGTCTTAGTTCAGGTCCTGAGAATAAGTGGGTCCTGTCCTGTTCCCCTGCCTTCTCCCCACGACAAAAAAATCACTAGGGAGGTGGAGGGTGGTTGGAGAGGAGGGGGCATTAAGGCTTTAAAGAAAAACAATGAGGAAAGGTAGATGTGGAGAAGAGAGCTGGGCTTTATTCAGTCCAAAAGCTGTTTTTACTCAGTTCTTGACAGTGGGTAGAAAAACAGAGGAAGAGCAATGGGAAATGAACAGCACCGTGGCAAGATAACAACAAGCCACCTACAGAGGCAGAGAAGAACAGCAAATGATAAGAAAAAGCCTTTCACGAGCCCACACAATGCTAGGGTCAGCATCCAGGAATCCCAATGCGAGACCAAGTCACAGCTGTTACCCTCCCAGCCTAAACAGCTTAAAAGAAAATTTACATCCTGGCTAAGACATTCAGCATACTGGTGTGCAAATGAGTGTCAGAAATACCTGGTTTCTAAAGGATTTTCCAAAAAAGGAGCAAAGCTCGCCCACCAGGAGACATGAAGGCATTTGATAGCACAGCACGAGCCAGGGAGCTGACTATTCTGTCTCTATTAGGACAGCTGGAAGTTAAAGTAAGTGGGCTATTGAGAACAATGGGTTGGAGCCAATGGAAAGGCAACTTCCCAACATTTCAATTTAAAGGTCTCTCAGCTATGGAAAATTATTGCCATGGGGCTTTGTTTCAGGTCAGGGCACTGGGGAAAGAGCGTTTAGAAAACATGACAGTCCATTTAGCAAGCATCCCTCAGCCACGAGCACGGATTCCTTCAACAAATGTTTGGTTGTGTGTGCGTGTAATCTCCATCCAACTTGTAGGAAAAACGCTACTAAAAGGTGAGGAGTGTTTCAGTGCTGTTTGCATGGAAAAGCTCCACACAGGCATCTGGTGATAGGAAAAAAGGTTCAGAACAAGGAGGAGTTATTTGCAACGACTGTGCTATTTTGTGGCTGGCAGGTCAGCACTTCTGAGCAGACTATACCGAACTGTAGTGCCTTCAGTCTTCATGATGGAAAAAATGAAAAAATACAGTAGAAGTATTGTTAATTGCTGAACAGCTAGAGTAAAATAAAGGCATTAGACCTTTTTCCTCCAAATCGTTATAAACTGCTTTAGTCCTCCATTCATGCATTTCTCTTTAAGAAAACAAACAACAACAACAAAAAACAGCCAATTAAATAACCACAAAGAAGTTGAAAATACACAGAATAAGTCAATGTCTTGTTCTAGCTTGGGCAGTCCCCTAGTCTGCCTTGGGCAACAAAATCTAAGCAGAATGAAGCTAAAAGCTATAATTTTTTTAAGGCCCAAGAAAAAATGCAGCCCTGATTACTGTTTGCTATGTTTCACTTGAACGGAGGCATCATTTCAAGGAAGGCTGAATGGCTCATTGCAGGTATACAGAGCCACTGACTCAGGGAAAAGGTATCCCCTACTTGTGACATGTTTAACGTATTTGAAAGAACCAAAAGTAAAACTCAAGAAAAACAGGTGATGATAAATGTATTTTTTTTTTTCATTTCTTTTTTTTTTCCTGTCATCCTGATCTACCACTGCTTATTTGTGCCCTTATAAAAAGGACAAAGAGTGAGGTTTAAACATAGTTAGCTAATAGTTAATTGACTGATTTAGTACTCATTCCTACATCTGTCATCCTGCATCATCCTGCATTTTAATTCTTGCTTTTGAATATCACGCACATCCTGCTGCATCATGTCCTGCCTCAGATTTCACACGTCTTTGTGCCTAGAGATTTGGGATACTTGGCCCAGGTGTCAAAATACCATGTCCTTTTAAGCTGTAGAAAGAATCACTTTGGATGCTTGATTACCCAAGAGCAGAAAGACTTATATGGGAATTAGTTGCCCTCAGCAGATGATCAGCTTATTCTACAAGTCTTATAATTTTATCTTGCTTGGGAAGAATAGGATTTAGGAGAAGTCTGAGTCATTCTAATAGAACACATAATCGTGCCTGTTTTATAATTGTGAGAGTAGGCTTGTTATAGTCATTAGCTGTATCAGTTGGCAGGAACACTTTAAAAAGAACTTTGAGGACTACCTGAGACAGCTTAGTCTTTTGAGCACAAAAGAACGGCAGTTTTCAGGTACTGAAGAATTAATGGTTTATTTCACAGCCTTCTTTCTGCATATAAAATGTGTTCTATTGTACTGTGTGATTGTAATATGGACGAAGTACGGCTCTCCCAGTAAGAGAAGCAATGAACACTGGTACACAGAACACTGGTACAAATGTACAGCAGCCAGGGACATTAAAAAAAAAGGTTGGTTGAGAATAATAAGTCAAATCTGAAAATATATGAAACAAAAATGTCATTTATGTCTCTAAATTAGTGTTTGCAAAGTAAACAATATAGGGTTGTACAGGGCTTCATTCCCAATGTCAAATGAATGTAAATAGCTCACCTTTTAGACACCCCTTATAGTCTGAGATTTAGTGGATGCTAAGACATGAGTTGTAGACTAGAATGATCTTTAATTGCTCTTTCAGTGCTTCCATTACAATTATTTATTTATTTATTTATTGTGTTACCTGGAGAACATAAAAGTCTCTTTCATTCCACATTTCCCATTGCATGCAGACAATTGTTATTTAGGCCTATTGCATCTTGTATGGCTGGCTATATGCTACCCTTTCTTAAGGGATCCTCCCACATAACTATAAAATGATCCACGTGCTAAAATTCAACCTGCTTCAGGACCAGGGTACAGTTACACAACTTTCAGGTAAGAATCCTCTGTCTCTCTTCTCTTTTACATTATTTTTTTTTCCTATGATGACATTTTAAGAGGACTCCACCATTTGTTATCTCTACTTTTTTTTTTTTCAGTCTAGTCAGCCTCGTTATTTTTATGTGCTTGTGTGCTAAGGTGGTGACAGCTGATTAGGTTTTTATTATATTTGCTTTTCTTCCGTTGCACACCCTTCACCTACTTTGACAGAAGTGAGACATCAAGGAAAAAATACTAAAATAGTAACAAAAAGGAGGAAAAGATTGAATGCAACAAGGCTTTACTTTTAATCAGCTTTGTTCTAATTTCAGCTTGCCCAACAGATTTGATATGCAAAAGAAGTGTCCTTCATGTTGATTTAATGAAAATGGTCATTTTGCTGAGGGTGTGTGTACATATCATCCATTCAAGATTTGAATATGCTTATCTGAGGTTTTTTTTGAGCTTAGTATGCCCTCTGGTTAGTTTCCCAATGTTTTAAAAATTATAGCAACTACATTTGGTAATTTTGCCAATTCACGTTTTTTTTTTTTTTTTTTTTTCTCTCATAACCAAGGAATATGTTTCAGCTTTAAGTTACCTCTCTTAAGGTGTTTCTCCAAAGGCGTTTCTTTTTCTCTCTCTTCTCCCTGTACCCACACCTGTTCATCCAATATATCATACAAACTGGTCTGCTTTGAACCTCCTCTGTTGTCAGCCACAATACTATCAAGGGCAGTGATTTGTAGGCTTGGAGCAGCAACGACAATACACGCCTGGGTCACTAGTAATTAAGGAATGTCAGTGGTCGAGAAGGAGAAAATTCAGTTCAAGCCAAACTGAAGCATTTAGATATTTTACTGCTGCATCCTCTTAGTCCTCTCTCAGCTTATAAATATTAATTTAAAGACTACCAACAAGGACAGTAAACGGATTTAGGCATAAAACTTCCTGTCAGGAGTGATTTGTGCCCAATAAAAGGAGAGCTGGATAGAGAAAGCTTGCTTCACTAAGTTTATGATAGACAGTGAAAGAGTGCCATCAAAATAAAAAAGCTTTCACTATGTAGTCTGCTACATGGAGGTCTTTGTTCCTAACAAGCATTATACTGGTACTGTGTTGTTTTCTTCCATAAACATATTTGACTTGATAAGGGGAAGCTCTGGGGTAGGACCAGCACTGGTAGGGGTCTTTGCACAATCAGCATCACAGGAAGGGAGCTTTTACATTGGTGACCCCTTTTACTGAACTTTGCGATAGAAGTTGACAGAGGTTGATCTTTTTCCCTCCTAATGCCCAGCCTGAAAGTAGGAGAAAGTCAGTAGGCCCTACATAGTCTATGAGAGCATGCCTTTAAACCTGAATGCATTAATGACCTTATACTGCTCTCCTCTCTGTGTCTGTGCAGGATGCATTTGCTTGCAACTCTAATCTATTTCATTCTTGATAGACATTTTGTTTCTCTTCTTCATTACTCTGAAAAGCCTAGTTCCTTTTTCTTTAATGGTTAAATTATATAATTGCTGACTGGGATGATCATGAAAAGCTGAATACCAGATAAACGTAAACTAAACACATTTTAAATTAATTCAACTTAACAAGTTATCCAAACTTAATTAATCAAGCCCAGACAGAAGGTCATGATTTACACAAGCTAGATTTGGTGTCTGCAATAGACACCCTGTCTCTGTAGCTAGATCCACGAGTGGACACAAACCACACTACTGTACAGTGTTTGGCCAGTTTATTATCCCTCACACTCTTCCAAAACTGCACTGGCAGTTTTCACATGGGGTCAGCAGCCCTATCTGTCTATCTTGCTTTGTCCATCTCAGGCTTGCAGCTTTTTGTGTTTCATTTCTCCATGAATTCCTAAATCTCTAGTGGGCTCGGTAAGTCATGATGATTACTTCCTTGCTGAGGGCAGAAGTGGTGCACAAAATGGCTGGCACCACTATGGGGAAAAGGGCTTTCTGCAAAGGGCCTTGCTGCTACAGAAAATGAGACCCACTTCTGCCCTGCTAATGGCCTTTGCTTGATCCAAAGGGATCACTGGGGAGAAAGCATTGCTCATTGAAAGCCTTACAAGGTGGAGGGTGGTAGGAGGAAGGAAAATAAACACTTATGGGGGGAAATACCCTCATGAAAAAATGCTGAAAGACAGAGCTATGCTTTGCTGGTGGAATTAACGCAAAATGGGGGCCCTTAGAGATGATCATTCTGAAAAGAAATGAAAAATACATAAAACTTTGTTTAATTTATGGAATTTATAGGCTGCTGACCAGTAAGTATAAAGTTCTGTTCCCTTGGTCCTCACTATCACTCATGTATTACTTGTCAGTAAATGTGGTGCACTCAGAACATAACAGCTACGGTAATATTTCTGTTCCCACTGCAGCTTTACTACACCCATGAAACTCCGTAATCTTTAAATTCCCTCACTGTTAACATCTGCTGAAACATTATTGGTCCCAGCATAGCCAAGCTGCTCTGAAATTACATTTAGCAGAGTAGTTAATGCTAACAGTATAATTCTAGAAGCAACCATGTTTTAAAAAGCCTTTATAACTGACACGGTGGCTGTGTTTCCTTTCACTTTTATCCCCTCCCCACTTTGCTTTTTTTTTTTTTTTTTTTTTTTGCCATCTCACCTGCAAGAATGCATGTTTAAAGAGCATTTCATTTTCTTTTTAGAATAAAACAGTGTATTTTGTTTCTCAGTTTAGGCTGCCAAAACAAACTTCTGAAGACACCTTTTTTTTTTTTTCCTAAAAAATAATCCAGTTATAACATAAAATGTTAAGAATCCAAAGAGCTGAAGTTGGAAATTAATCAAGGTGCAACAAAATTAATATATTTTATCACTCATTTAGGATGCTTTTCTTGGTTTAAATTCAAATGACCTAACATAGAAGCAAAAGAAATGCATTGCATACAGCTACTATAATGATGATACGTCAACATATTCATTTGCAGCTCATAAAGAGTGCAGAGCTTTGCTTTTACAAGGATATGTTGGACAGAGGACATTTAACTTAATCGCTGAATGCTGTAGTCATGCAGATATTATTCCAGAAATTAAAACGCAAACACAGAAAAGCGTATGCAATTCTTCTATGGATTTTTAAATGCTATATAGTATAAAATATTTTATAATACACGTATGGATACGTAATGCTATATAAAGTTTTATTCATAGATACTACTGAAAAATAACAAAAATGCTTAGAAAAAAAAAAAGGAATCTATATGTATTTTTCTTAAAACCAAAACAAAACCCTAAACTGAAAACTTCCACTTCTACCCCAGTGAAAGAAAACCAAACACATTTGAGTAGCTAATCTGCTAGCTTTCTTTCAAAAAAACCTGTCCAGAAACACAATCTTATAAAATTAAAAATTATGTGTTAAATATTTACATCACTACTAGATTCTCTAAGGTTTGTATTTAGAATACTAGCATAAATCTAAAAGCTACACTAATAAAAAAAAAAAAAATCAAGACTTTCTGTTAAAAAAATAACAAACTGTGTATTTTTGAACTTTGAAGAGTAATTTTTGTATTACCTAGCCTTGCACAAGGGTAGACTGCTAAATATCTTAACTGGTTCCTGATTCATGAACAGCAGAAAATGATGTGTCAGATGGCAGTCAGCATTTGTGTGTCTATACTGCGATCTTCTCGTGTCCCATCTCGTCTAAGTTAGTAATTGCTACGTAAGTGGTGGTGTCCATAGTGGCATCATTTAATCTAGGTTAAAGCCATGCCAGCGAAATAATTTCCCAGGAATACTTTGCAGGTTTTTAATGTGGTTAGAGTAACAAAATCTGTTTGCTTGCTCATGACAATATGTTAAACATCCTCCAGTCAGGTTTTATATTTCTCCCACACATCTCTTCTAGAAAGACATTTTCAAGAGAGATTATTTTTGTTACTTTGTTGTCTCAAGTATGCTTATATATATATATATATATATATATATATATATATATATATATAAAAAGATAGATTTTTTTTTAAGCACAAAAAAAGCCGGATAGTCTTTCCATCAAATGTGTAACCTAATAAATTCTTCATAACTACTATAACAAATACATGGTGCTATTTGAAGCAACATTAAATAATTTCTTTTGAAACTCTGCAAGGAATTGATGTCCTGGCTACTTTTGTTTTAGGTGTGGATGGCTTTCTTTCCATTCTGTCATACACATATCTGATTTTTGTACAAAAGGGTAAACAAGAAGACAAGAAGATTAGAAATAGCAACAGAGATAACTGTTAATAGTAAAACTCACTAGATATATCAGCAAAGCCAGAAGAGGCTCCAAATTATGTCAGTGACATAGTTTTCCCAGTAAGTGGGAATATCAAAGCATTTGAAAGAAAATATTAAGTGTTTTTATGCATCATTATCATAATACATCAATCTCAAAGTACATGATGAGGCAGCATTTTACAAACTTTTCAACATAGTTTCTTAGAATCAGAATTGGAATGCATTCCCCCACCACCCCCATTCCATCTTCTCCTACTGTTACAGAAGCTGACAGAAAAATGGTTGAAAAAGTTGTTTCAATACAACTATTTAGAAATTCCTACCATTTTCACCTGGAAATGTATATATTTTTATTATTATTATTATATATATTTTTTAAGACCAGCACTGGCTAATTAACTCCTAACAATCTTCCTTTAATAAAACAGAACCTGGGACCAAAATATTTTGGCTGTAAAGTTGCCTTTGGAAAACTAAAATTTATAGTTCTTTTCATTATAGTAGTATGTAGAAATAATTTTCTACATATTTCTACAATAAAGTAGTAGAAATAATTTTCATTTATAGTTTTTCATTATTGGTCTTTCTGAGGAGGCATCTGAATTCTGCTATTTATGAATTGCACTCACATACAAAGTACCGTTTTGATCAATACCATATTTTAAAATTTACTTCTTTTGTCATTTGTTATTGGAATATCTGCTTCACTCTCAAAACTGAAGTGTAACATGTCTGGGACCTTCTCAGAGGATGCCATACAGCTCATTGGTCACCAGTTAAACTGATGGCATTTTATTATCATAGTACAGCACCCTTATTGATAAGTCTCTCTTTTTCATGAAGGTCTTAAAAAGTCTTACAAAAATAATTCTGAAACAGCTCTGAAGATAGCTGGCACTTGCTGAGGGATGTCATACCTTCATTGTTTATCACGACACTAAAAACCATGCTTAGCTTACAGACCACTTTAGTGCTTCTTGCTTTTTTTCCTAAATGCTGTATGAATATTTGTTAATTCTGTTAGTTACTGATTATGGTAATTATGACATGACTTTAATGGTCAACACACACACAATATTCTTTTCATTTATTTTATCCATAGCTGCCAATTTCTTAGAAGCCAATACTCCCATAAGCTACCTCTCAGAAAGGGAACAGCAGTCTTCTTAGCTACTAAAAGTCACTGAGCTTTTGACCACCTTCCTCTTTCAAGTAATTCATTAGACAAAAATAAAAATCATACATTAAAAATATACAAAAAATGTAACATATAATTATATTATGTAATACACACAAAGCATGAAACAGAAAGATGAAAATCCAGGACCTCATGGGCAGAGCACACAGTAATGGAACCATACTTCTGCATGTTTGCCCCAGGCTTGACCATCTCAGCCTCTTCCTCTACTGTTCTTTCCCCTGTCCTGCTCTTCTCTGCTTTTGATTCCTTCTCTTGGTCCCTTTCTCCTCACATAATCGGATCCAGTATTACATCCTAGTCCTTCCTTCACAACCCTGAAGAACTCTGAGGGAAATGTATAAAAAATTCAGAGCTAGTTCTTTCCTTACTGGTTAGTTTTGCTGGATTTCCCTCTCCATGCTGTCACGTTTTGGATAACGCTTTTGGAGCATATGACCTTTTACCTAAACTGTAGAGAAAGAGGTGTTAAATGCTGAAGTAGCTTTAATTCTGGCAGCCACGTGCTTAAAAGCTAGATAGTGCAGTTCCTAACTGTATGTGCTTAAATAGCATGGTCTCTAGATCCTGGTGCAAACAATATTTTCTTCAGATTGGATTAGATTATTTTAAATCATTTGCAGATATCATAGAAATCATAGAAACACAAGGTTGGAAAGGGCCTACAAGATCATCTAGTCAAACCGTCCTCCTGTCACCAATACTGCCCACTAAGCTACTAAATCGTATCTCGTAGCACCTTGTCCAGGCACTTCTTAAACACCGCGAGGGACGGTGACTCCACCAGCTGCCTGACAGGCCGCTCCAGTGCCTGACCACTCTTAGAAAGAAAAAGTTTTTCCTGATATCTAATTCAAATCTCTCCAGCGTCACTTGTGGCTATTTCCTCAAGTCCAATCATCAGTTTTCTGGGAGAAGAGGCCGACCTCCTCCCCATCACAACCTCTCTTCAGGTAGTTGTAGAGAGTAATGAGGTTTCCCCTGAGCCTCCTCTTCTCCAGACTAAATCACCCCAGTTCCCTCAGCTGCTCCTCACAGGACTTCTGCTCCAGGCCCTTCACTAGCTTTGTAGCCCTTCTCTAGCTTTGTAGCCCTTCTCTGGGCACGCTCCAGGGCCTCAATGTCCTTCTTGTAGTGAGGGGCCCGAAACTGAACAGAGTACTCGAGGTGCAGCCTCACCAAAGCTGCTTACAGAGGGATTATCACCTCCCTGCTCCTGCTGGCTACAGTATTTCAAATACAGGCCAGGATGCCATTGGCCTTCTTGGCCACCTGAGCACACTGATGGCTCATATTCAGCTGAGCATTGATCAACACTTCCAGGTCCCTTTTCTTTTCACAGTCTTCTAGCCACTCTGCCTCAAACCTATAGCGTTGCATGAGGTTATTGTGCAGGACCCAGCACTTGGCCTTGTTAAACCTCATCCCATTCACCTCAGCCCAGCAGTCCAGCCTATCCAGATCCCTCTGAAGGGCCACCCTGCTCTCACGATCAACACTACCTCCCAACTTGGTGCCATCTGCAAACTTACTGAGGGTACACTCAATCCCCTCATCCAGGTCATTAATGAAGATATTAAACAAGATAGGCCCCAGTACCGACCCCTGGGGGACACCACTTGTAACGGGGAACCAGCTGAACTTAACTCCATTAACCACAACCCGCTGGGCACAGCCCTCCAGCCAGTTCTTGACCCAGAGAAGAATATACCTGTCCAGGCCACAAGCAGCCAGTTTCCCCAGGAGAATACCACAGAGGACCATCTCAAAGGCTTTGCTGAAGTCTAAGTAGACTGTATCAACAGCTTTTCCCTCAGCTACCAGTCTGGTCACATGGTCATGGAAGGAAATGAGGTTGGACAAGCATGACCTGCCTTTCATGAACCCATGCTGGCTGGGCCTGATCCCCTGGATGCCATGTACATGCCGTGTGATCTGACCCAAGAGGATTTGCTCCATACCTTTCCCTGGAACCGAGATCAGGCTGAGAGGTCTGTAGTTCCCCAGGTCCTCCTTACAGCCCTTCTTGTACATGGGAGTCATGTCTGCAAGCCTCCAGTGCTCTGGGACCTCTCCAGATAACCAGGAATACTGACAGATGGCAGAAAGCAGCTTGGCAATCACCTCCATCAGCTCCCTAAGCACCCTAGGGTGCAGCTCATCTGGCCCCATGGACTTGTGACATTCCAGATGGAGGAGCAGGTCTCTAGCTGTCTCTTCCTGGATCACAGGGGGTGATTCTCTACCTGAATCACAGGGGACATCCAGGTCAGGGCGTAAAGTACCCTGAGGGTAACTGATCTAACTATTAAAGACAGATCTAGAGAAGGTGCTGAGAACCTCAGCCTTATCCTCAGTGATCAAATTCCCTGCTGATTCAAGTAAAGGATGGAAATTTTCCTTGGTTCTTCTCTTTCTGTTAATATATTTATAAAAGGATTTCTTGTTCTCTTTTACTGCAGTGGCCAATCCGAGTTCAAGCTGGGCTTTTGGCTTTCTAACTTCCTCTCTGCATATCTGAGCAAATTCCTTCTAGTCACCCCAAGTAGTCAGTCCCTTCTTCCAGCAGACGTAGACTCTTTTTCTCTCAGAGTCTCAACAAAAGTTCCTGTTTCATCCATGCCAGTCTTCTTCCCCTCCGGTTCTCCTTACAGGACTCAGGAACAGGGTGCTCCTGTGCCTATAAGATTTCCATCTTGAGGAGCATCGAGGCTTCATGGACCCCTTTGCCCTTCAGGAGTGACTCCCAAGGGACTCCTGCAACAAGTGACCTGAATAGGTCAAAGTCTGCCCTCCAGAAGTTCAGGACAGCAGTTTCACTAGTTACCCTTCTGGCATCACCAAGGATAGAAAACTCTGCAATTTCATGGCCACTATGTCCAAGACAGTCCCCAACTTTCACATCTCCCACCAGTCCTTCTCTGTTAGTGATGAGCAGGTCTAGCGAGGCACCTCCCCAGGTAGGTTCTTGAACCAGCTGTGTCAGGAAGCTATCTTCCACACGCTCTAGAAACCTTCTGGACTGTTTCCTCTGCACAGTATTATACTTCCAGCATACATCAGGGAAGCTGAAGTCTCCCATGAGAACAAGTGCTGGCGATCATGTAACTTTTGTGGGCTGCTCACAGACTGCCTCATCCATCTCTTCATCCTGATTAGGCGGTCTGTAATAGACCCCCACCAAGATGTCAACCCTACAGGCTTTCCCCCGATCCTTATCCATAGACACTCAACTTCATCATTCCAAACCGCAAGCTCTTCAACATCAAAACACTCTTTAATATAAAGAACCACAACACCACACTTTCTTCCTTGTCTATCCCTTCTAAATAGCTTGCAGCCATCCATCACAGTACTCCAGCTGTGGGAGTGCTCCCACCATGTTTGTTATAGCAACTAGGTCGTAGTTAGCCTGTCACACAATCACTTCCAGCTCCTCCTGTTTGCTGCCCATGCTGCGCACATTGGTGTAGGTGCACTTCAGATGAGACATCTGCCTCACCGCCACCTTCAGCAGTGCTCCCCTGGGCACTTCTCTGGCGAGCCATTTTATCCCCTTCCTTGACGAGTCCTGCCAGCTCCTGCGCTAGTCCATAGCATGGACTCGGAAGGAAGGGACAGACCTCCCATGTCCTACCACAAGAGCCTCCCCAATCCCCCCAGCAGCGCTGCGGGCAGTCACAAGGCGCTGGGCGCCCCTCCCCGTGCCCGGCGGGCCCCGCGAGGCGCCGCCTCTCCGGGGCTGTTTCTGGGCAGAGGCCGTGGGTGCAGCCGCCGCGGCCCTGGCACCGTCCGCTCCCTGCCAGCCTCTGGGACCCGGCGGGGGTGGCGTGGCCGTGCCGCTGCCCTGGGCCTGCCCTGGCCGAGCGAGGGCCCCAGGTGCCCCCGTAACGCATAGGCGGGCGCTGCGGTGGCTCAGAGGCGGCTGGCCTCGGCTACTCACTACATATTTATATACACATATATAGATCTAGATAGAATTTCAGCCTTTTGAGGAAATATGTGACGTAATAATTTTCATAGAATCATAGAACATCCTGAGTTGGAAGGGACTCAAGGATCACTGAGTCCAACTCCTGGGTCCCCAAAGGATGACACAAAAAATCAGACCATGTGTCTGACAGCACTGTCCAAAGGCTTCCTGAACTCCATCAGGCTTGTTGCTGTGACCACTGCCCTGAGGAGCCTGTCCCCATGCCCGACCACCCTCTGGGTGCAGCACCTTTCCCTAACCCCCAGCCTGACCCTCCCCTGTCCCAGCTCCATGCCGTTCCCTCAGGTCCTGTCGCTGTCCCCAGAGAGCAGAGCTCAGCGCCTGCCCCTCCGCTCCCTGTGAGGGAGCTGCAGGCCGCCATGAGGCCTCCCCTCAGCCTGCTCTGCTCGGGGCTGAGCAAACGCAGGGACCTCAGCTGCTCCTCATACGTCTCACCCTCTCTTCATCATCTCTGTTGCCCTCCTTTAGACGCTCTCTAACAGTTTTATATCTTACACTGTGGTACCCTACACAGTACTTGAGGTGAGGCTGCACCAGCGCAGAGCAGAGCAGGACAATGCCTACCCTAAACCAGCTAGCCATGCCATACCTGAGGCACCCCAGCATATGGTTGGCCCTCTTGGCTGCCAGGGTACACTGCTGGCTCATGTTCAGCTTGCTGTCTACCAAAGCTCCCGGATCCCTTTCTGTGGGGCTGATCTCCAGCATCTCGTCCCCTAGTCTGGACATATGTCCAGGGTTGCCCTTTCCCAGGTCAAGCACTTGTTCTTGTTTAACCTCATATTGTTGGTGACTGCCCAACTCTCCAACTTGTCTAGATTTTTCTGCATGTCTAATTTTGAGGGATTTCTATTAAACTGGATAATGTAATTATAAGGAAGACTCATCCTGGAAGGTGACAGTCAACAGTGCTGCCATATCCACTCAGCAACACTGCAACACAGCACTATCAGCCTTTTTTTTTTTTTTTTTTCAAGCATAAGAACTTAGTGCATCCAGTCAAATCCCTCTACCATGCTCCCTCTGAAAAGCCAAGCACCCCCAACACCCATCCATTCTTTTTCCTTTCAAAAAAAAAATTATTAAAAAACTCCCCACACTTGAAATTGGCATGGTGAAGGAAAGGAGAAGAGAGGCTCTCATATCCCACCAGTTGTTATAAAGCTTTAGGTTATCATACTACGTCTCTCGCACAGATCTTCCTGTTCCAAGACTGATAAGCACCATAGCTCTCACAGAAACGGGAAAAAACAAAAAGCAGTCCCAGATCCATGCAATCAATATCCAGTGAAGGATTCAGCCATGTATCGTTTTGGACCTTCTGCCTGATGAGCGTGGAGGATTTAAGGCTGTTGAGTTCGTAGTCTGAGGTGGTGATGCTCCAGTTAAATCTGGCATTGTTCTGATGTTCCTCCTCCAGCACTGCGAATGAAAAGTGCAGCTCCAGCAGTGCTACTATTTGCAAATTATAGTGCACTGTACTTATATACTTCAGAGGAGGAGTAATATGTAATAATGGTGTAATGCTATTATTATGATAATGATGATTAATACACAGCCCTAAGCTACACTAATCTAAATATGGAGAGCTTCACTGCAACTTTTTCTGTCAGAAAACTAATTCAGAAAGAGAAAAAAATTTCCTTAGATAGTTTTTAGCAAGAAGTATAAAAAAATGCTTTGTTACATAGCTACAATCTTTTCTGAACAATTTTTTGCAGTACTCCATTTCAACATGATGCTTGCTTTTGTTAATGAGGTGGCATGCAGTAATAAATACATGATATTGCATTTGGATTTTGCCTTCATTTAAAATTGACCTGAAATAATATTTTTTGGGGGGGCAGATGGTGAATTTTTTGAAGGGTGACCTACAGTCTTTTAAAGCAGATAATTAACGGACTTTTCTCTAGTTAGGTTCAAGTACATCTAAGATCTTAATGTTGCTCCAAACTTAGAAAGGATGTGGAGGGTGACATGGGAGAATATGCTTTGCTCCACAGCTTGCTCTATGTTCTTACACAATGTTTAGTATCAAATCATGGATTGTTCATTGTACTATCATAATAAATATAATAGTATTTGTATTATTGGTGTATAACAATAATAACAGTTCCAAAGGATAACTGATTATTTTAGAATTAATTCAGTTGAGATTTGGTTTGTGAAACTGACGTGGTCAGCAATAACATTTAACTGAAGTTATGAGCAGATTGACCACCCATGGTAGAACGACTTTTCCCTTTCCTAGTCTTAACTTTCTACAGCAAAAGTTATTTGGCAAACTGCTTGGATTTCTAGTTTTGCTTTTTCCTCAACAGAAGTCCAAAGCTGTTGAAAAGTCTTACTCACCTAGAAACCTAGAAATGTCTATTGAAATTAGCAATTGAGCTAAGTAGTCTGGGAGTGTGATTTACATTTATGGCACTTTAAGACTCTCTTACACTTCCTGAGCAGTGGAAAGGTAGGTCAGCAAAAACGTGAATCAGGCCTTAGGACTATGCTATTTATACAATACAATATAAAATCAAAAGCAAATATATTAAAATGGTAAAAAAAGAAAAAAAAAAGTATTTATATCCATGTCCTGTTGCTTTCTTAGTCTAATGTCACATCCCGCACCCCTTCCCCTGTCTTTTCTGAATTGAAGAGAGGTTTCAGAGTACATTAAAAATTGCATTTTTGAAAATAATTGTTTTATAAAAAGTTGAATTAAAAATTGCAGAGCCATACTGTAATAGCATTAAGACACTCCTGGGCATGTTTTAATGGTCCATTAATACATGCCTCAGGTGGCTGAATGCATGAAGCTGCACATCTACAGCATGTATTAATGAACCTCTGAAACATGCCCCATCATGTGTTAATATTCTGTTACAATCATGTACTATCTGGGAAGCCTCAGAAATACTTTCCAAAAACCACAGAAGTATGTTTTAGATCTTTGGAAAATATTATGAATAATTGCCCATGTCTCTCTGTCTATTGTATTGTTCAGGTATTTAATAAATAGCAAAACAGTATTACAGCAATAAACTCTATAATACCCAAAGAAAATGATTTGTTATTAAATATTAAAATACACCCTGAACCATGTTAGGCTTCTCATATATATGCAGAATGATGAATTCCTGCCTTAAAGAGCTTATAGATAAATGTGGTATAGTTAAGGAAAGGTTATAAAAGAAGTTCAGTAAGGGATGCTTATGCATTTCCACTCTACTATAATCCTTCTCTGTTTTTATCTTTAACCTGTGCTTATTTGATCAACTATAACCCTTTTTTATTCATTCCTAATAAGAATTTTAAAATAAGTGATGGCATGAGTCTTGATTATCTTGAACAGAATTCTATACTTCCTCATTAGAAAGAACTTCAGGTATTTTTAACTCAGAAGGGCCTTTTAAGAAGTCTTATGCATGGGTAAGCCTCTTGAGAAAAATACTTAAGCATATACTAAAATGTATTCCCACTCAGCAAAGCATTAAAGTTTCTTCATGATCTTAAATTCCATTGAGCTCAAGTGGAAATTACAAATACCTAAAGATAAGCTCACGTGTAAGCTCTTTGCTGAAAGGAGATGCACCAATGATGCAGAACCAGAGCAGTCTGTAAAGCTGCCTTTTACATGATGCCATTAAAGTGATAGGAAGAATAATTTTGTCACAATTTAGAAAGGAAGGAAGGAAAGAAAAAAAGGTAGATATTTTTAAAATATAGTTTACTGACCTTAACAGAGGAGTATTTGATATGCTTAAAAGTTGTTTCTACATTCTGCATCTCAAGTTTTGACAATAATATAATGGAAGAGAAAAACAACAATTAATGTAAAGATTTATGTTCTTCCTCCTCTCCTGCCTTTTGTGGCTCTTCATTTCACTGGTAAACCACTTCAAAAAAATATATATATAGTATTAACTGAATTCAAGTCAATACCTACTTAAAAACGGTGCCTTACAGGAGTTAATATGAAAGATACAAATTACTATTTATTAGGCAGGCTTCTGTTTGAGTGTTTTAGTCCTTTACCATCAGTTTATACAATTACAACATTCCACCAAAATGGAGGTCCTAATATTTCTTCTGAAATTGTCCTCCAGGGCTGTAAACTTAGCTGAAAAGTACCCAAAAGGTTTAAATAGTAAAGGAAATTAAACAAATCAAGAGTGGGTAACTTTTGGAAGCTTTTCTTTAGTCAAGCTAAGTTCATCACAAGAAATCCAGGGGAAATTTGAAGTTCTGTGATACACAGAAGGTTGGACATAATAATCTAATGTTGTCTTCTGGCAAAGGACTAACTTCCTGATTAATAAGTAATTTCTTTTTCTTCCAGTACAGCAAAGACATGACCTGTGTTGCTTTGCTACTAACAATGCTAACAATATTAGACAGATGTCCTTCTGCCTTCTGCTCTAGTGTCTGAATCATACAAGTGAGGAGGAGTTCAGTCTGTTTTCAGATATTTAGTACTCTGGGCCTTGAAAGGTGTTTTAGTAAACTTAGCCCTTTCTCAGTGCTACTTGGAATATCACCATCTGTTGTGTTTTCAGATGCTATGAGAGAGATGATTTTCCAATCACAATTAATAGCTTGCAAAATATCCATCACAATTAGACTCTAAATATTAAATAAGAGTACATAGACAAAGTTTCCAGGTCCATCTTCTGGCATTTATCCTACAGTTAGATAGACATACTGAAACCCAGACCAAGTTTTAATTTTTCAGACACACCGATATGTCACAAGCAGGACTCCATTTCCCCTTTCCTCCATAACCAGGAGATGCAGATCTAAAGGATCCTCTCCTCCGTAACTGCCAGAAATTTCACAGAAAGCATGAGCAAAATGAATTTCCATGAGCAAATTCCTCAGACCCATGAGATGGCCCTCGGTCCTTTGTGGTTGCCCAGTTTGTAAATGGGTGTACACCTGGGTATCCTAAGGGTTCCTCTGTCCTCTTCAGCTAATGCAGAAGAGCCTACGTGCTGGCAACATCGCTCATCTCCTTTGGTGTATGCTAAGTGTGAGACAGCTCTTCCAGAAGGGGTCCACATATTTGTGCTGCTGATTCAGGCCACTTCTTATTTATTCTTGACCAGAAGTGCTCTCTAGCTTCAGGAAAAAAAAAAAAAAATGTTTCTGTACCAGACACCTTCACTTGTTTGCTTTCTTCTGAAAAATTTTCCCCCTTTGTTTTCGGGCCTCTCTTACTTGTTGGCCAGTTTTGCTCTCCAGTATTTGTTCTCTGTCTGCTTGTATTTTTTCTCTTTGGAAGCACTTTTCCCGTTTCTGAAACCAGTGCTGGCTCCTTACCAAAAATAGCAGATGTCAAGGTCTTGTGATTTGGTTCACATCATGAAAATAAAAGAGCGGTGGTATTGAGTCTGGTGATATGATAAGTTTTTCTGCTATAAATAGGATGCAGACATTAAGGAAATGCTACCTGTGCCTGGGAATTAAATGAAGCCAAGAATGGAAAGAAATGTGTATTGGGAATTTTTGCTGCAGAGCAGTGAAATGGTGATACAGAATTATGCTGCACCTACCTCCGTAAGAGCACCAGAAGAAAATTCAAATGAACATGAGTAATATCCCAAGACCAATAGGACGAAATACAGACAGAGAAAAATGAAAGTTGCCAAGAAAAACTTCCTGACATTGAAATGCACTAAGATTTCAGACCATCTCTCAAGGGAACAGCAAGGCCCATCACCTGAAATGTTTAACACTAGGCTGGAGGAATCACTAAAAAAATATACTACAGGGAACAACTTGTTATTGGCAGAAAGATGGACTGAATGCTGTAAAAGGGATTTTCTATCTCTAATGTTTACTTTTTATGATAGTCATTTATGTTTTTCCTTCATTACAGGTAGAGAAAAATCTATAAAAGTTATTGGCTCTGGCACAGCATATTTAATTTCTATAGAGCTATGTTTTTGGTGCACTCCTGCAATCTTTAGCTCTACTTCTTGCATTTTTCCACATACATTGGGAGCTTCTTTATTGCCCCAGGTAAAACCTTCTCAGCACTGGATGAATGTTCCCCACTCTTCTCTGCAGCCTTCTCAAAAAGTACGCAAAACACTGAGGAAAAAAACATCTAAAATGCACGGATTTGGGGGAAGGAAGAAGTTGATGTCAGAGGGTTCAAAAGGAGAAGTAAAGCAGCAGAGGCATAAATGAAGCATGCAGAACATGAGAAAGGGAAGAAGGAAGATGCATAGAGTTGGGAAAGTGGGAATTGCATACGTCCAGAAAAGGAAATGGCTTTTCAGGACAAGATTTCCCATATCCCTAAGTGATGACCTGCGTTCAAGACACAAACTTCAAAGTTATGAGTCCAAGGAAAAGCAAAGAGGGAATACATAAGAGTAAAGCTATATCTGATAATGGATCCTTATCAGGGTGGTGTGGTACAGCTGGTCAGGGTTAAAATGATGGGTGTTACCAAATTAAGGCAAACAATTTTTTTTTTGTATGTAAAAAAAAAAAAAACAAAACAGGTTCATTCATAACATCCAAACTCTTTTCCCAAGAAGCCTTAGAGCACCAACGTTGAAATACCAACCTTGATTTTTAAATAACATAATGAGACTGAATGCACTGAAGGTTTTTCCCCCCTACCACTCCTTGCCCCCTCACCACAAACCACCAGAAGCCTGGTTGGGTTTTGAGCAGCAGCACTACCACCGCCATGTGCTGAGAACTAGGCGGTGCGGTGTGACCCCACTGGGGACACCGTGACAATGTGGCTGAACGAAGGCATCTGTATTACCACGGACAGGAGAGGGACAAGGAACAGTTTCCAAAGATATGGGCCTCTCATTTTTTGCCAGGCAGCTTGAGTCTCCCTGCCTGGCTGCTGAGCAAAGGGTATGATTAATGAAAAGATGTCAGGATGATAATCCTTACTATCAGGAAACACTGGATGGGGATTTTTTTTTTATTCTTTGCAAATTGGGGAGGGGGGTGGGGGGGGGTGGTAGGAAGAGAATAATAAAGCAAAAAGGGACACAGAAAAAGGAAATGTTTTGAAGAAAAAATAGTAATTTCTTATATATATATGCATATATTTTTACATATATATATAAAATACAACCTCCCCTCTGCCCACCCTCTTTTAATGTTTCTCCGGTGGAGTAATAAGATACCTTCAGCGTTATAAATAGCAGCACAGATGTTGACAGAAAAATGCTCCCTTAATTACCATACAAACTGCTTTACTTGAGTGAACCGTTTAAAGCGGCCTCCAAAGGAAGTTCACTCAAGCAATTCCACAGATTACAGCTAATGAACAATATTTCCTCGCTCCTATTTAGTGCTCATTAAAATGTAAAAGCCTTTCATTTTCAACAGGCACACAATAAATAATTCCTCTCTCCCTCTCTCGGCTGCCTCTGAGCAGCCAGGATGGGAGCGGGGAGGGGAAGGGACCGGCAGGGAAGGGGGGGGGGGGGGGCTGCAGGAGGCAAATAAGTGGTTGGGAGAACAGCAGCCAATTCATTAAATTCTCTGGAAGCAGCGGCCGCTTGTTGTGAGAGGCGACGTCCGTGTTCGGAGCCGAGCAGACAGCTCGTGCTGGCCAGGCCATGCTGTCGGGAGAGGGGCTGGGAGCAGCCACCAGGACCAGGGGACAGAAGCGATGCACGGGCTCAAACATAGGCAATGGGAACAGCTGAGAGAGCATAAAAGGTGAAAAGAGAGCTGGAGAGGACACCTGTAGGTCTGCTTTGCTCTGTAGCTACGGAGGTGAAGCGGTGCTTGGGGCTGGCCACACAAACTGTGCCTTGCTGACAAACAAGGTGCTGGAAGACTGCAGGTCGGAGGGGTCGAGGCATGTTCAGCTGTCATCAGCTGGAAGGGACCATGGGTGTCTGCTCCCTGTCCCAGCCCTCCAGGATTTGAGCATAATTAACAAAATAAATTTTTTTATAAATAATCAGATCATGAACCAGAGCCTCAGCAAGAAAAAATATATATGTCAAAGCCCACATGTTAAGTGGATGGATAGGAAAGCAGAGGCACCAGCTGGAATCAGGTTAATCACTGCACCTATCTGCTCACAGACACGTGGGGCAGGGTAGCAGTATCTGCTGGTTTACACAGGAGTACTTCTTTCCAGGGAAAAAAAGCAAAAGATCAGAAACAAATAGTTAGCAAGGCACTGAGATGGAAAGTAGGTACCTGTTTGAAAACTGCAGGAAAGAAAGCCTATGTTTTTCCACTTCTAAGATGAATGGGTAAAGCAGCATGTTAATGAAACACAGTGCTGATATTAAGCCAGGATTCACCACAGAACACAGCTGAAAGGACACAGAAGCAGGCTTTACCAGGCTGTAATTACAGACAGAAACACGACTCTCTCAATTTCTACATCTGCTGAAAAAAAAAAAAAAAATGCTGTATTCACATTGGTTTGGTTTACTGCTGTGGTATATATATATTTATCTATTTTTTAATTTATGCGCTCTGTTCCCCACACCTCCATGTGGCAGGAGGCTGCGTGACCTGCTCCATCGCTCCCAGTTGCTGCCTTCATCCCAGCCCCACCAGCAGAGCAGGGAGCCCAGCGAGGTCCGGGGTGGCTCTGCCCAGGAGGAGGCAGCTGCCCTGCTGACAGCGATGCATTCCCCCAGGGCTGCCTGAGCAAAATCCCTGATATTAGCCTCCCTGAATGGGGGAACAATCCAAGTAGGATAAAAACCATCAGAGCTTTCTCCTGTCTTTAATTTCAAGGCTTAAGGAATTGACAACTGTATTTCCTGCGGTGATGCTGGAGTACCCTATACCTGAGCCATAAATAAGGCTGTGCATGGTATTCAGTCATCGGAAAAGAAGAAAGAAAATGGAGAACTAAGATCTTATATTGACCTAAGCCTCAGACTTAGATAAACTTGTGAGGAATATCACTTTGTGGTGACTTTATCTTTGCTAAACTTGTGCGTGGGGAAGAAGCAATCTCACAGCTCGCAGGGGCTGTGTGACCGGCAGGAGCACTCTGGCTGCTTTGCAGCAAAGCAGCCCTCCTGTAGGAAAATAAAATAAAACCGTGCCTCACTGCTGCAATGGAATTTTGGCATCAAGATAACAACTGTAAAAGTGCATTTTGTTAGAGAAAAGTATTAGCAATTATTAACTGCAAAAAGAGGACAGAGGAACTATAAAGCAGATCCAGTTCTGCCCATGTCCCGAGCTCCTTCAGCTCTGCTCTGCTGTCCTGGTGACCCCAGAGCTGAACACTGCCCCGCTCCCACCGTGCATTCCCACCTGCTAAAGGGGGCTAGTGGCTGTGCAGGAGGGGAGGGCAGGACTTTGTGTCTTGCCCTCACACGATGCTGAAGCCACCAGCTCTAGTAAAGGAGTAAGTTTACTAGCAGTGCAATATTATTGATGCTCTCAACACTCTGTACTTGGCTTTTAACTAAGGTCATTTGAAAACGGTCTTCAACACCCATCTCATTTGCTTTTTTATGCCTGCCAATTTAGCGTTGTATTCACAGTGATTAATTAGTTTGTGGTGAAGGTTTATTAGGTAATCTTTCTGTCAATCAAAAATCACTGAGGTTTCAGAGCAGAGCAAAGAACACCCAGAGATTTTATAAAGATAAGGAACTGATATTGCTGTGTACAAAAGTTGGAGCTAAGCCTTGACATGTGACCAGGTATAAAAGACTTTAAAGCATGTTTATTTTTATTCATAATCAACCACAAAAGCAGCCTGATTCCCTCAGACCTCATTTATATTTTTAACAAGAACGTAGGAATTCCCCCACCTTCTAAGTCTACAGCGTGCATTTGACATCTGATGCATTTGTAGGGCTATTTTAACAGACCAAGCACTAGGCTGTGGCTGCAGACTTTACCAAAAAGCACCCCTGTAGATATCTGCCCATCTTCTTTATGCATGTTTTTCCTGACCTTTTATATGGCTCCCAGCACTGTGTGGGAATTTGCTGCAACCTGTACCGCCCTATTTTCTACTTATGAGTTTTCTTATCAACGGATGTACAAAAACCAAAACTTTAAAATTACAAGGTTCTTCTTTTCCTTTTAGATGTGTAACTTAACTAACCTGCATGAATCTTGGTGTTTTCCAGAAGATCTTGAACTTACTGTGAAAAATATAGCAAAGGTAAATGGCTTTCTTGACCAGAAAAGGTATTACATTGAAGAGGCTGAGGAGAGCATTTGAAGATATTAGCTGATTAAATTACACACTATGGAAATGTATGTCACATTATGATTTTTGCAGTATTAGGTTAAAATGTGAAAGGATATAGATTAATAGTAAGAATTTGACTAGCTGACCACTTTTCAGAGTCATTACTGTTCTAAATTACGCCTATGCCTGTCTATAAATGTAAAAAAGTGTATACCACTAGGAGAATTAGTAGTAAGTTGACTAGACTCATTCCTCCTTGAGAAAGCTGTGGGTTATTCCTATTACACAGAGGTGATGAACAGGCAGCAGCAAAATCAGATGGAAAATTCAGGTGAAACTACAGATGCACCTTTTTCATTTTTTCTGAGCTAAATTCAGGAGTTCATTTTGTGGGCTTTGGTATTACAGATTTGCAGCTGGAACAGAAGATGATAAAGGGCACACGGGGCTGCAAATTGGATAACTATGACATAAGGATGGATCATATAAAACTATAATCTGTTGAATATATAATCAGAGTATTCAAAAGCAGCTTTTCCAAATTAAAAAAAAGAAAAAGAAAAAGAAAAAGAAATAGGCAAGAGTACAACTGGAATAAAATAATTACAGCACATGTTCTACAGCTTTGACAAATGCCACCTCCCCACACCCACTCCTATACACAAACCCAGTATAGATCGACTCCAGCTGATTACCATGAACACAGACAGACAGGTTTTAGCTGAGCGGTCCCTCACAGACTGAGCTTTGCCATGTGGATGAAATAATTCTGGAGTGCATTATTTCAGCGTTACAAATCTTGTGGGTATATGAAAATATGTTTGAAATGAGTCTGGAGGCGAGAACAATGTAATTTCTGTGTGTATTTATTCATCACCATTTTTGCTTTTATTACTTCTGTTTTAGTCAGACTGTATTTTGTTGAATTGGATTTTGAAAAAGCCTTTATGGCTTGATAAAAAGTGGTAAGGCTCCATTCAGAGGTTTCCTTTCATGCTTAAGACATGAAATTAGAGTAACCACCAATTTGCACACATAATTCCAGCATACCGAATGGGAAACAAAGAGAGAGACAAAAATTGAATGTGCTGCTGTAGTGATCTCATTGCAGAAGACCACCAAAAGAAAAAAAAAAAAAAGGCAAATTAGCTGTTTTCTTAAGATTCCTTCAGAAAGCTGTATCAACAGCATTTTGTCTATGGGTATGCAGGCAACATGGGTACGCCTTGCATGCCTGTGGTAGATGGATGATACTGATGGCAATCTAACTGGAACATCCTGCCTGAATATGAACAACAGATTTGTCAGTGTGTGACAGGCTGACAGCCCAGCTCCCAGCTGCTTGTCCACTGTTGTTAAATCAGTACCTTGTCTAAGTGTTCAGCAAAGAGGCAATCTGCTTCCTCCATTCGTACAGGCAGGTTGCCAGTTAAAAAACAAGTATTGGCTTTAGGCTGCGGTGCCATAATGCATTGAAAAGATGCAATCTAAACCTTTGTATGCTCCTTAGGCAACAAACAGCAGGACTTGGGAGTACAGGCTCAGGCTTGAGCCTATCCTTTTCAAAACAACACGGATAAATCCAAACAGGGAATCAGGAAAGAAATACATGAGATTCTGAAAGCTGTGGATGACTTAATAGAACACATTGCAGAGGGAAAATCTGGTTTATTTTGGTGCCTGGGAAGCAAGCTCATGCTACTGTACTTAAGCATGTTTCAGAATTTCCTTTATAACCCTATCTTTAAGCAGTTTGTGATTCATCAACAGTAACAACTAGCTCTAGGCTGAAATTTTGCATGCAAAGACAAAACCCAGGAGCACTTCAGGGAAAAAAATGAGAAAAACAGGAAAGGAAAAAAAATACCACCACTAATTTATACAGAAGCGCTAAGTTAGAGGACACAAAGAAACAGCTTAGTGGTTTCAGGACCATTTTTTCCCTCATCTCTATCCAGTTTGATTTGGTTACTATCAGATGACCATATGAAAGAGCTTTAAAACCTGCAGACAACAATGCAATGAGCTAAGGAAATCACAAATCCCAGCATTACTACCAACATTTTCAGCTCCTGGGCAGGGTGTGCACATCAGGCTGCCTCTGAGGTGATGCTCAGCTACTCAAGAACTACGAAGGATTTACAGCACCCCCGGTAACATCACTTTTGAAGCAGTTACAGTCTGTCAGGTCATTCACAAGGTATATTTAAGAGTCCCTAAACACAGAG
Organism: Anas platyrhynchos; assembly: GCF_047663525.1. Taxonomy (NCBI): domain Eukaryota; kingdom Metazoa; phylum Chordata; class Aves; order Anseriformes; family Anatidae; genus Anas; species Anas platyrhynchos. The sequence continues at coordinate 22,463,659 of NC_092589.1, forward strand.
CTACACAACAGACCTCTACGGGCTCAAAGAGAGCTAATACAGTCTATTGAATCAATAATCATCCCAGCATAACCTGCCCCCTACATAAGTGAGACATCCCCTGGGTGCCACTAGGCACCCTTGTCCCACATCAACGTGTAGTCCTGGAGGTGCTCTGGAGCCTCACATTTTGCTCCTGTGCATGGCTGGAAACCTCACCCAGACTTTCCAGCTGCTGGTCATTCCTCAGGCAGAGCCTGAGGCAGCACAGGGAGCTGTCTGCATCTTTGCACCACTGCTCAGCTGCTGCCCACCTTGGGCCAATAAATAATGCTCAAACGAGTCACAAGCATGCAGTCACATAAACACGTGAGGGTCTTTACCTGCCTGTGTCTTCTTAAGCTTCATTTCCCCCTTCAGGTCCTAGCTCAGGTAAGGATTCTTGCGTTAATTGAGTATACATTTCATCTGAAGTCACTGAGATTTAAACAAGTGCTTGCTACCGTCTTTCTCTCCATTTAAAAATTTATCTAAAACAAGAATAAAAAGAATTATGTCTGTGTACATGTTTAAATATGTTCTTAGAAATTACCCATTCCAAAGTAATTACACAGATGTCTGAAATATCCTTATTTACCAATTTCATCTCCTTTGAAAAGCACAATATGGTCTTTAGGAAATAAGGCAAGCTGGAGGATGAAGAGACGTGGGGAAAAAAAAGAAAGGACAGAAAGAAAAAAGCCACTGCAATAGAATAATTTGCTCACAAAATAATATTTTGCAACCTGTTTGGCATACATGGAATATATAACGATACAAAATAGAAGACATATTTGGCAGGTTTAAGTCTGAATTCTCTTCTTAGTAAGAAAACCATTTCTAACAAAAGCTGAAGAAAACTTCAGGTCACATCACGCCACCATGTATACTTACAGCTAATAAAACAGCTACATTCTATGAAAAAAGGAGAAAAAAAAAAAAAAAAGCTAAAGATCTATTATCATGGCCTTCTCCAATTCCATTGTAATCACCAAATGTCCCATAATTTGGGTTATGATGTTTCCCTTTTCTCCAGCAGATGCATAAGATCTAGCAGAGAGGTGTGCAGGCTGTGAGGCTTTAAGCAAGAGCAATCAATTTGTGTTTTCCAAGTGTAGGGCAGCTGGAGTCACTCCTACTGTTTGCCACAATCTATAGGGGAAAGAGGGCAAATAATTATGTGAGCAATCCCTGCTCTGCAGCTCACGTCACTGTTGTTAGGATGTGTCATAGAATTCAAACATAATTCTGTGACAATTAGCCTCATAATAATATATTCAGAAATACAACATCACATACTATGCCAGAAACTGTTTTATGCTTTAGTGTTTCAGTACAGCTGTACTTTTTAAAGAAGCCAACTATTTTAAACATTAATGTACTCAGTTGCTACCCATGGCTTTTTCCCATTCATAGAAAATAAAGTTGTATTACAAACAAGAATCACCAAAGCAATGCTAAAAAGCTCAGCCTCGTCATAGACTTCAAGTTATGAAATTCATGAAATAATATACACGTTTGTTTTACCAGCCTTCTTGATAATTATCTTTAATTAAATCTGCAATTTAATTATCTTTTTGCTCATTTTGTCCACCTTTGTAACCTGGCTAGTGGCAATGAACACCTAAATTGCACCTTAATTTACAGCCACTTTCATGTTTGTTTCTCAAGGATGGCGAGATGAAGTGCCTTCAGCAGCCCCACTTGCACAAGTGTTCTTAAAGCAGCTGTGTAAAACTGGTAATTAACATGGAGGCATTATCTTTCTACTGGGATGCTAATGAAACAGTTACTGAGAAGCTACTTGCTTGGCCAAAAAAACAAATAAATAAACAAACAAAAAAACCCACAAAAACAATGGCAAGATATTTGTGAGTGAAGATGTACCTGACACGGCGCTTACTCAAGTCAGGGAAAGTTTCTTTGGAATTGGCTTTGGAGTGCATTTTAGGGTAGCACAGTAAAATATATGAAAGCAAACAAACCAGAACAAAACAACAGCAAAAAAAAACAAAAACAAACAAAAAAAACAGACCAGTTTATATACTTTATTTATTTTTTAGAATGCTAATCACACACTAAAGTATCAGTTTTAACAGCTTAAAAGCCAGAAGGGAGAGGAAGTGAGTGTGTGGGATCCACACCTCCACTAAACCTGTGGCTCTGACCCTGGCATTTTCTTTCTTTCCACCACACACACAATCACGAATACTAATGTGCACCCAGAGACAACATCCTCCCCTTCCCTCTTTTTGAAATTCAGAGGGAAGAGGGCTTTGTATGTGATAACTATTTTTGCCTTCATATTCCCCATTTCAAGATGATTTTCAGTCAGCACGATATTATGAATCCTATTTAACTATGCTTAAGATCTCTCATTTAGAGTTAAGTGGAAGAAGAAAAGACAAAATTGTCTTTGCAGATGTTAAGAAGAAATTCATTGCAAGCAATCATCATTTAATATCCAGTGCAGACTTTTTGAACAAGTGCTTTCTCTAAATAATAAATCAAATGAGTTGGCACTACCAATAATACCTTAGAATATGAATGAGGAAAACAAGAATATTAAAACAATAAAAACATTAACATACAAAAATCTGCTCTTTACGGGAGGAAATGGCAGAGGACAGCATGAAAAATAGCTACTGCTTTTATTCAGTTTTGTTGTGATCTATCACCAACAGCGATGCCCGCTATGGGAAGAGAAGCAGGTCCTTCCAGCCACCACATACCTCCACCTGAGCCTGCAGAATCTGTTCTGTGATGATAAAGTGATGTCGCCAAATCATGTGCCAGACCAGGATGTTTCCCCCATCTTTCCTCCATCGGTGAGTGCTCACTCAAAGGGCTGGATGGCCTAATGCCCCCACCAGAAGCACCTGCTTCACTGGGGGGTCTTTCACCATGAGCTCTGCTGGCATGTTCCATGAGGATGTCCCTCACAGCATGGGAAAGAGAAATCCACAGCCTGTCCCAGCCCATGGGTGAATACAGAGCCCCAGGACTGTTGTGTGCTTCTTGTCACCAATGCATGCTGATGAGACCACCTGACAAGTATGGGACACCTGTGGGTTTATTTTATCATTGCCTGCTGGTTCTGAATAATCTTAGGTTTCATATGAACCAGGTTGTCACGTTAACCAAAAGGTGCCACATGAGAAACAAGAGTAGGATGCAGGTTAAACTAATCCAGGTTATGGATGTGAAGTCCACACCTGGGGAGAAAATACAGCTGTCTCCTCTCTACTCAAAGACGAAGGCGGTACTTGTCAGGTGGCTGCAACTTGGTACAAGGTACACAGGACTTTGAAATTAGGCAGCACTTTGATCCAAGTGTATTGTAATAAGACTGCTATTTCTTTGGTCTGTTTTGTACTTTAGATGCATATTTTATATGTTACATTCTGGATTAAAACCAATTTATGGACATGGCTTTGCCTTGGGTCTGCCATATTAACTCGCTGCAAAAATAAAATACCAGAGGTATAATGAGTGAGTTTTCAGATTGAAGTCACAGATTCCAAACAAAATGAGCAGCAGCTTCTAGATTAGCATTTTAATTGTTTGAGCTGGATCAATGTGTCCGATTACTTTAGACCACCATGCTCCCATATGCCTTGATTTTCACAAAGATACCTGTTACAGCTTCTCTTAAGCATCTGGAGGCAGGCAAATGTAAAGAAAGTAGTAAAAGGAGAACAGTAACTGGGACTGACGTAAAGCCTTTGACTGGTCTTATATTTGGGCTGGATTGATGTTACTTCTTGAAGCTGTCACAGAAAACAAGACACAAAGGGATATGCACACAACTAGGGCATAGCAACAATGTCTGAGAGAACTGAGTCACAGAGGGTGAAGGAGTTTACTAAAGTCCTCATGAATGCCTGGTGTCACCTCTAAATAAATCTCCAAAATTGCCACTTGAACACAATGCTACCTGCACAAAAATGCAGTCATCTTGAGAATATGGACCAAGACCCTCATGTGCTCTGAACTTCACTACTCCTTGTATTACAGAGTGAGAAACTATTCTGCAGGTAAGTGCCATCTACTCATAGATATCAACAGCTCCCAGTATCCCTGATCCGAACACGCTGCTGCAGGAAGAGGGCTGGGGAGCACAGCGGCAGCCCTGTCCTGCAGCAGAGGCTGAGGAGCAGCCTTGTGCTGTTTGCTGACGGCCTCCACTCTGTTCTGCTGGGACTGGCAACAGTGGGGAAGCTACTGCCTGCCTATTCTGTTACTAGCATGGAAATTGTGTAGTTTTAATTTTTGTTCCTAAGCTCTGTTTAAGTGACCTTATAGAAGTACCCTGTGTGGGAGTATATTTTGTTAACCAACAAGTGATTTTAAGGACCCTTGAGATAACTGCATTTCATCCTAATTATACAAGGAAGTATGAAGTACATCCACAACCTTGCTATGATTTCAGCTGTATTGGAATTTGCTACAGCTTCCTCCTTGCCTTCTTGGGGTATCGCCTGCACAGTATCACCTGTGATCGATATATCTACCAGAAGAAATTGGGCCTTTTGAGTCAACTGCAACATCCTACATATGTGCAGCACCAGAGACTAAGGGAAGATGTTTCAGCAACACAATCCTACAGGCTGATGTTGCAGACCCTGCAATCAAACACGAGGCTGTATTTGGATGCAACTGTACCAGGTGGCAACATATAATGAAAGGTTCAGTGCTACCAAAAAATTCAGGATGATAATAATAATTAAAGGAGGACTTCATAATTTCTCTCATGGCAAAACTATGGCCTTTCTGAAGGTGATGACCAAGTATTATTCATATTCCAACAGCCACTTGGGATGCTTGTTTAAAGTCAGGCTAGAGCAGCATATAGCTACATCTAACACTCTGCTTTATGTAAAGCAGCAGGAAAGCTTCAGTCTGAATGGGAAGGGAAAAGACACAGCACTGATTCACTGAAGCTGAAATCTTCTCTTTGTTATATACTGGTTTTCTTCTGAGTGTGTATGTATCATCATACTGAGAAACTGAAAAACTCTTCTAAATGTTATTCAAGTTAAAATTCTGCTTTTTCAGCACACACACATGCACAATCAGAAAATATAGCATGTCTATTTTTGGAACATCCCCCAAATCATTTCAAGACAACAACTGGGACAACTGTTTTGTTGCTGAGTCACATAGCGAAGTCTGTTAAGGAGGGACAGTGCATCACAATCCACAAAAGGGATTTAGAAGGTAAATTAACAAAAATAGAACATACTTAATACTCTGAGATAAAACTGAGCATTCAGAACTATAGCAAATACTTACTGTATCTGAAGGTCTTCAGCTGGCTGCATAAATTTATCTTACAGATAATCTCCCAAGATATACTTTGTGTAGCCATTCTGCACACTTGCCCCTACTTTACCCTGAAGCATATGAAACACTTTTTTTTTTTTTTTTTTTTTTTTTTTTTTAAAGTTAGTCAATGCTAAGATGATAATAAAACTCAGTTAAGAGCAGAGAACTGTGGAAATGACAATAACATGGAAAGGGCATTTTAGACTCTTTACTAGTACACCTGCTGTAGAAACACAAAATAATATAATTCAGATCACATCATTTCCTTTCCTCTGAAACCTCAAACAATGACTCCTCCACCCATAGCCCTGCCTGGAGTGCACTGGCCACCCCTGTCCAGGGATCTCTAACCAACTGACAGCCCATATTCAGAAGTCCTAAGCAGGAGAGCTTCTGTCACTGCCTCCCACAGATTACCTTTTTTAATATATCCCATCTCCCTGCGACCAGGAAGCCTGACCCACTGAAAAGCTGTTTTGAAATCTTTCATTGATCTTACCAATAGCTGTATATAGATTCAGAACTTGCCAAAAGAGGAGGAGAAATATTAAATTATTAAAAATACAGTGTAGGGTTAAGGAAGAGAATGATACCAGTAATTTATGTAATATTTACCTGCAATACCATCAGGTTTATGTACCCATAAACTGAACTGTAATAACTGACCTAAACCTGCAAATCTTTAAAAGATTACAAGGTGGACAAATTCAGGCAGATACAATTTAATCATTTGAGGCCAGATTTAACCAAAGGCTGGTTGCTCAGATTGCTGGTACCTACTCATGTTTATAATGCATTTGAATAAAAACAGCTGAAAAAAGTCAGGCTAGATTTTGCTGCTTGTAAACATTTAGTAAGAACCTAACTGTATTCCTTTCTGAGAGAATTTTAATTAGCCATCTTCATTAGCTCTCCGTTCCAAAATACAACATCTAACATGAAGCCTGACCAAGCACAGCATGGCACCATGCTTGGACATATGCAAAGCTTTTGCCACTAAAGCTTTCAACTCTTTCTTCCCTTGGAAGCACATGCTGTAGGTGGCCAGCTCTGCCACCAAGCTTTTTACTGCAGCTGAGGCAGCTTTTGCCATGTCACACAGGACTGTGGGCATTTGGCTTTCCTCCAGGGACAGAGATGTTGGCTCATGGAGAGAGAGTGGAGGGGACTCAATGAAGACTGAGTGGGTCTATTTTCCCTGCTTTTCTTGATTCAATGTCAAACTCTCCTTAAAGGTCTTATAAAGATAATTTGGAAACCAAGGATTATGAAGCAGATGGCTTTACACACAAAGCATTTTTTTTCCCATCTTCGTGAAAAATCAGGAATCACTTGTACGCATTTCTGCTAACACATGCATGTATTGTCACACAGCTCCTTTCCTCATGTGCTCTCATTGAAGAAAATGGAGCTTCCCGTATGTTATAGAGTGATTCTGGCATGAAAACTGTTGTCAGAATTGCAGCTACTTAGGGTGGTGTCAAAATTTGCTTCTTAAATGCAACGTTTACCCTAAAACTTTCTTGAAAGCTGTTAAGAAGGTTTAAGAGTTGCAGTTCATAATATATAAGCAATACTATCTTTTGTTGTTGTTGCTATACTAGATTTCCAATTCTTCTATATGTATACCTTGCATAGGCTATATCTGTGAGATATCTTTTTCAGCAATATTGATGGGTTGATGTCTTTTTATAAATGTTTTAGAAAAGACCTAGCTGAATAGTCCTAAATGATTATATTTAAAACATAAAAACTATTGAACTATATTTACTTCATATATTTTTATGGAAAACCTACTTATTTAAATACCCTGCACACACCGAATTTCCTGGTTATGAAAAAAGTGAAGAAAAATACTATTTGCTTTTAGGTAATCGGATTCTGTGGGATCTAATCCTATATCCTATTTATGGCTGTGCTAGCTATTCAAAATTAAAATGAACCTTTCATCCGTGTGTATCATAAATGGGCATTTATCAGGATTATATGATTTTGCAATCCATCTGAATATGTAACCAGAATTTGTTTTCTTTCCGTTTCACTATGTAATTACCATGCAACAATAACAAAAGTGACATGTTTGAAGAACAGATAAAATGCTGTAAATTGGCCAGTAATGGTGATATTTCCTCATCTTCTGAAAAACCCATTTATTCTCTCTCTCAACAAATCAAGGCATTGTCAGCCCATACTCATCTTGTGGCCAGAGGGGCCCTACCAATTTCTAGATGTAAGTGAATACTGGAATGCAGATGAGGGCTACTAACTAAGGCTTTCAACCCAGGCAGCTGGTCTTAGCTTGCCTCAATTTCTAAATCATCCATAATGGGGCCAAGACCTCCGAAGCACTAAAAAGAGCGAGCTGACATGCTGGACAAACTGTTAATTTTTTCCTGAAGAAGCTGCTATATTGCACATCTGTCACTGCTGTGCAGACAATTACTCACCAAGTGGAAAAAAAATCTGCTGCTTGTTTCTAGCATAGTTGTTAACGGGTGTAATGGAGAAACACAAGAGCGTGAGATCCACTTCAGGACAGCTTCTCCATGCTTTTCCTTGGTTTGTGAAGTTGTATTTAAAAATAAAAATATCTGTGCTCTGCAGTCCACAGTGTCTCTCAACTGCTACAATTAAAACCATATATTAAGTCAGCTGATATTGAGTCTATAGCTATATTAGTGAAGTAAGTTGCAAACATTTTTGTACCTTACCTAAAATCTGCGTCTCTGAAGTACTTCATTGTTTGTAACTGACATAGTAAGGTTTTCAGAGAGCATCGTTGCAGAAAAATAACCAAAATCAACCAACCAAACCAAACCACCCCCCCCCCCCCAAAAAAAAAAAAAAAAAAAAAAAGACACAAAAGGCAAGACAGATAGGAGTAAGCACAATGGAAGCATTACACTTCATATTATTTCTTACACACCTACTAAAGATAACATTAAGAAATGCTTAATTGCAAAATGTCCATAAATTTTAGCCTGTGAGCAGCTCAGACTATCAATAGTAATCACTCTGACCTAAGTGGGGAAAAAGAATGTCAAGGATACAGAGCTGGGGCAGTTGGGCAACATTCAGACTGGAAGAGCACAAGGAGCAGGATGTGGAACTCGTCAACGAATACAAAACTATGCAGGTAGGGCCTTGTAACAGTATTCATCCAAAACAGTACAGGAATCCATAAAAAATCACAATGTCCAACCACGACTGGTCCACACTAATAATTACATCTTTAAGATAAATTTGCATGAAATACTGACTAAGGCTCTAGGGAATGGGATTCAATATTTTCATTATTAAATCAGCTTACAGAATGAGGATAACATCAAGAAGTCCTCCACCAACCCTTTCTGAAGGCAGGAAAACCTTGGCATGGCAGCATTCTGCTGGCCTAGAGGCTTTCTGCCCCTCCTTTAGCAGGTAACACTACTCACGTGCCAACCGAAGCACACCTTGTTCCAGGCCCAATTCTGCCAACCCCAAACTTTCAGAAGTCTTCAATCAGATCTCCTCTTCCATGAATTATTAATTTCAATTTAAAATAATTAAATGAAGAAAAAAATACGACCTTCACAGTTCTTTTTCCTACCTCCTGGCACTGGAACATAATGGACACGTGTGGGTCATGTTTTCCAGATAAAACTTTGCAAGATAATATACAAACAGAAGTAGTGGCTTTTAGCAAAACATACAGTTATGGGAGACTCACAGAAGAACATATAGGACATGATCACAAGGACTCGTTTAAGTTGGAAACAAACAAAAAATTCAAATCAATTTTTAAGGAAGATGGGTTAATCCCAGTTTGCAGATCAGTTTGCAGATCACCACTTCAGCAGTGGGAAAGAAGCAGCCGTCAGTCCTGGAGGAAAGGCCTCAGGAGAACAGACAGCGGGAAGTGGGGCCACAACAAACACCTCACCTTCTGCCGGAAAATTAAAGAATCATCAAACGACACTCTTTTGCAGCAGAGCGGGTGGCGTCTGTGAATTGGAGGATGATTTATCCTGTCTGACAACTCAGACAGAAGACAACTCTAATGTACAGATAAAACCAAAAGTAGCAATAGTAGATCATACCCTTGGCAGCTAATGGCACTGGCTTGCTGGAGAGAAAACTGTGTCTACTTAAAATGTCAGGTGTACAAAGTGATGTGCCTGTGTTTAGTAGCAGGCCAGAAGCAGGACTCCGATTCACTTGTCAATTTATTATATATTACCATAAACCTGTTAAATAAAATAGTATTTATTACCTGGTACCTCAAAAAAAAAAAAAAAAAAAAAAAAAAAAGGTAATACCCAACACTTTCAGGATAAGCTTTGATATATATATATTTTATGACGTTAAATTGACACCTGAGACTACAATAAAGATTATGAAATTGAGTTAAAAATCAAAACACATTATGAGTGTATTTCATTGACCAAAGTTAACGGTGATGAAAAAATGACAGATTGCATCATTTCAGAACAGATTTTAGTATTTACTGGGACTGGTTGTGGCAGAGTGCAAAATGCTGAAGACTGGGCACTTATCTCACCTGTGCCTTCAGTGAGCCTTGCCTGGTCAGTAGGTCATGACCATGACATCAGACAAGTCGCCTACAAGGACAATGATAATTTAATACTTGCTTTGAAAACTTATAGAAGAATCATAGAATATCCTGAGTTTGAAGGGACCCACAAGGCTCATGAAGTCCAACTCCTGGGTCCACACAGGACCACCCAAAAAACAGACCCTATACCTGAGAGCATTGTCCAAATGCTTCTTGAACTCCAGCAGGCTCGGGGCCATGACCGCTGTCCTGGGGAGCCTGTCCCAGTACCCGACCACCCTCTGCGTGCAGAACATTTCCCTAACCCCCAGCCCGACCCTCCCCTGTCCCAGCTCCATGCCATTCCCTCGGGTCCTGTCGCTGTCCCCAGTGAGCAGAGCTCAGCGCCTGCCCCTCCGCTCCCCTCGTGAGGGAGCTGCAGGCCGCCATGAGGCCTCCCCTCAGCCTGCTCTGCTCTGGGCTGATCAAACCCAGTCACCTCAGCCACTCATATGTCTTGTCCTCTAGACTCTTCACCACCTTCCTAGCCCTCCTTCGGATGCTCTGTAATAGTTTTATGTCCTTCTTATACTGTGGTGCCCAAAACCACACACAGTACTTGAGGTGAGGCCTGCACCTCAAGAGTAGAACAGGACATTCCTTCCCTCAACCAGCTTCTCATTCTCATTTAAGTGTCTTGGATTTCCTTGACATTTTGAACACTTTAATGTTGCACTTTCCAAAATGACTATTGCAGCTTCAATTAAACATTTTAATTTGTGTTTTGAGTGCTATTTTGCAGTGGCTAACATTATAAAGCCAAATTAGACAAATTATGATGAACGTTCATAGAAATTAAGTATTTTGAACCATTTCCTGCCAAAATGGATATATTCTGTACCATGAATGAAACAGAAAGCTGGTTCTTTACTCTAGGCAAATGACCATATTTTTACACAGACCCTAACTTATAACCATATAGTTCTGAATTATATAACAATGTTATTTCTATTAAAACTTAGCCAATTTTGCTCCCTTTTCCTCATTTTTTTTTCCTCCCTCTTCTTTTTATTTTTTTAAATTTTTTATATATTTATTCATTTTTTTAATTTTCTTGACACTCATCTCCTCTATTCAGCCTGTGAGTGTGGAAGCACTTTGAGTATCTCACTACCTACAAAACAGATCAGAAACACACTGTTTGTTTGAAATTTCAGACATTTTGATGCTGTGATCCAGGGTGCTTTGGTACTGTAGGAAATGATCTAGTTTTCCTCTTGATTGTAAGTAATCTGTTGGTTGTCTTCAACAGAATAATCGTTTTCTATCCTTAAATCTGCATTGTGCATGCCATTTGCACCTGTAATGCCAGGTAGATGTTACATTTCAACTCAAGTGCTGCAATTGCTGAGCTGCTAATGATCTCAAATCCAAAAGATTTCTACATCAGAAGACTGCAAAATATTATGATTATGGATGTTTTAAAATAAAGATCCTATTGTTTCTGTGTCTTATAGAATATAATGATGTTAAAAATAAAATCTGACATTTACCCATGGTCATAGCCTCCTCAACTAGTATTTAAGGATCTAGGGTTTCATTTGTGATCTTATTAGTAAAATATATATATTGGTATATTAAGATAGGAAGCCAGTCTGGCCTTGATCTTAGAGCAAGTCACTTTGGTCGTCTAAACTGTTGGTGCTCCTTTATGAAACTACCATCGTCCTTTCTGAAGTGCTTTGAGATCCCTGGTTGAAGAAAAGTATATAGTAGTTTGGAGTCCTGATTTCTTCTATTAAGCGGTCTTGATTTTAGGAAATTGTTTCCAGTGTATCACTTTTTTTTATTTTTTATTTTTTTTCCCTGTAGGTTTTAATCTCCATTAAAAATAGCTCAGTAAACCCCACAGATAAATAATTTTTCAGATATTTATTAATCACAGGTTGTCGACTCTATATTATTTACTGTTATATTGTCAGAGGTGAAGTTGAGTTTAATCACATTCTTCCTGAATGTGGCACTGAAGAGATATGAGTAGACATTTGTAGTATCATGGCCTAGAAGAAAATCATAGCAGGGCCTTGTGATCTCACAGCCCAGTACAACGTATCTGTGGGGCCTTGTGTCCTCATGTCCCAGCATTGTGTCACAGCACGTCTGTGTAACATCACGGCCCAGAACATAGTCATATTAGGGCCTTGTGAACTCACATCCCAGCACAGCTTCACAGAATGGAGTTGTACCCTCGTCGCCCAGCACATGGTCACAGCAGGGCCTTGTGACGTCCCAGCCTGGCACAGCATCACGGCAGGGCCTTGTGGTTTCACTGCCTGGCACAGTGTCACAGCACAGCATTGTAACCTCATTGACCAGAACAGTCACAGCAGGGCTTTGTCACCTCACATCCTGCCACAGTGTCACAGCAGGGCCTTGTGACGTCCCAGCCCAACGTAATGTCACAGTGAAGAACTGTAACCTCATGGCCCAGCACAGTCATAGTAGGGCCTTATGGACCCACAGCCCAGCACAAAGTCATAGCAGGGCCTTGTGAACACACTGCCTGAAGCAGTATCACTGCATGTTGTAACCCCATGCCATGGTGTCACAGCAGGGCCTTGTGACCTCATGGCTGAGAACAGACTCACAGTAACAAGCAAGGTGATTATACCTGGGGAAAAAAAAAAAGAAAAAAAGAAGAGCTCAATTTTTGAGGGATTGTTACACTACTTTTACTACACTCAGACTGCCAGATTTCCTTTATTTATGGATGGTTTAAAATGCATCAAGTTACCATGTATAAATATATTACCATGACTTAAAAATATATTTTGCTTCAATACAGTGACAGTGTTCATTTGCTGTTAGCAGCCTGGAACATGTTGAGAGCTCATGGGTAAAATTAAGGACCAGATCAATCAAGGACACGTTGTGGCCGGGGCCTACTGCAGGCTGTTGATGGGGAGGCTGTTGATGAGGCCTTCTGGCTTCAGCTACAAGAAGCACCACACTCATATACTCTCATCCTGATGGGGAACTTCAACCACCCAGATGTCTGCTGGAAAGGCCACCTAGCAGGCTGTGCACAATCCAGGAGACTCCTGGAGTGTGTTGAGGATAACTTCCTGGTCCAGGTATCAGACAAACCAACCAGAAGAGAGGCGTTACTGGACCTGGTGCTCACCAGTGCAGACAAACTTAAAAAGGTTAAGATTGGAGGCAGCCTGGGCTGCTGTGGCCATGCCCTGGTTGAGTTTGAGATCTCAAGGGATATGGGCTTGGCAAAGAGCAAGGTCAGGACCCTGAAACTTTAGAAGAGCGAACTTCCAGGGGGTGACATCCCTGCCCATGGCAGGGGTTAGCACTAGATGGCCTTCAAGGCTCCTTCCATCCCAAGCTGATTCTATGACACCAGGCCACCTGGGATGCATTTGTAATACCTACACTACCTTAAGAGCAGCTGACTTTAAGCAGATAGGAAATTTTGTCCAACATCTCACATGATTTCCTCCTTCCAATTATATTCATGATCCTTGCTTTTTCCTTCTCTTTATCAGCATTTACTGTAAGACATAGCTGCTGGATCTGGACCCATATGAACAAAACAAGAGCTCTCATTCATTGTGTGCACAGAAATTGCCTTTTGTCCAGAGAAATCTCTTTAGAGCATTTCTCTGTAAAGGTATTTTTCAGAAACAATTAGGATCACAAAGGTAGTATATGAAGTGTCACAGAATTTTTCTATGGCTTGAAAAATAATTATCAGCTTATTTGCATTGTTAAACGTTAATTAGCTGTGAATGGTATTTTTTTTTTTAACACTGCAATACTTCAATTTCTCATTACAAAATAATTTCAGCTCTATTAATTAGTTCTAACAGTAACTCATAGTAATGGATGACACCTTAAGTGAGCTATTAAATGCACTTTACCACTGATTAGAAAGAAGACAACTGAAAAACCTGGCTAGGTTTACATAAAGACAGAATATGAAACAATACATTGCAGATTTATTGACTTTCATAAAGCACCTCACCCCTTTTAAGTAACGTGGGTTAGCAGAACTAAAGATTTTGTTACAGTTTGGTGAAGTACGTGGTTGACAGCTTAACAAATGGCCCAGCATATAATAAATTTATGTATTATTCTGTTATTCTCAGTAAGGATCTACATCTATATCATGTATGGGTGTTCATTTGTGTAGACACGTTAATTTTCATACAAGCAGATAACTTAATTTGCTTTACTACAAAGTAATACCTTGCAAGCTTCTTCTTTTTTGACTCACTAGGTCCAAATACATCACCGAAATATAGAATCATAGAATCATAGAATATCCTGAGTTGGAAGGGACCCTTAAGGATCATCAAGTCCAACTCTTGACACCGCACAGGTCTACCCAAAAGTTCAGACCATGTGACTAAGTGCACAGTCCAATCTCTTCTTAAATTCAGACAGGCTCGGTGCAGTGACCACTTCCCTGGGGAGCCTGTTCCAGTGTGCAACCACCCTCTCTGTGAAGAACTTCCTCCTGATGTCAAGCCTAAATTTCCCCTGCCTCAGCTTAACCCTGTTCCCGCGGGTCCTGTCACTGGTGTTAATGGAGAAAAGGTCTCCTGCCTCTCCACACCCCCTTACGAGGAAGTTGTAGACTGCGATGAGGTCTCCCCTCAGCCTCCTCTTCTCCAGGCTGAACAGGCCCAGTGCCCTCAGCCGTTCCTCGTACGTCTTCCCCTCCAGGCCTTTCACCATCTTCGTAGCCCTCCTCTGGAGGTTCTGGCCAAAGTTCTTCTGTTAGCCACTATTCTGGATTGTGAAAAAAATAAAAATCCAAGGAGACTTCCTTTACCATGGCATTGTAACCTTTGTGTGTAAGGGGTAGAAACTGCCTAAACTGAGTTAATCAGAACTGTAATCCACTAGTATTCATATGCTCACTGACAAAGAGTAGATGCAAAATAAATCAACTTACACTAGAGAGAGTATAAAAGCAACCTGATACTTTTGTTACTTATTATTTGCATCACATTAAGAAAACCCTTATAATTATTATTGGTTCACTCTCAAAATATCTTTTGTCATAAGGCATATCATGGCATACAGAAAGGAAACATAACAGATTAGCAGTGTTCTCACAGATGGTGAGACTACTAGAATTCAGTTCAAATCAACACACTATTATTGCTATTCTTGTTCAAGCAATTTGTACGTTTAGTGTTAGTTATACTTACATATGTATGTTGTAGATCATATCTACTAATATTAGAAATGTGAGACTCACCATCATATATACAGAAAGCACATTTATAAAATTTTTGATAACAATTCTACTTACTTTAAAAATTGTAGAACATTTAGATGCTTGCAGTAATCTGGAACATTTAAAAAAAAATAAGGCAACACTTGTGGAATTCAAACTTACTTTTTAACACTTGAAACTAGTAGTAAAGAATAGAAATTTTGTGAATTGCTACTTGCAAATGCAACAAGAGAAATTCCTGTGGCTTCCAGCATATTCCCTAAGAAAACAGCAAAGTTTGTGCAAGAGAGAAACCAATAGGAGTATGGTGAACTAGGTAGAGAAGCCAATCAGTTGTTCTGAAGATAGGCCAGCACAATCTAGTTGACTCAAGTCACTCCAGTGACTTGCAGGAACTCTAATGCCATGGAAAATTGAGGACTCATTTCTATTACAGAGAAGGAAGTTAGGGCCCCAGTCTTCAAACATTTGCATGCATGTTTATTTTTAGACCTATGAAGTACTCCATCTTGAAGGCAATGGAGATATTTAGGTGCTGAAAGTGTTACATATCTTCCAGTCTTCATCAGTTTGGGGTTGAGCAAACACAACACCCTGTCAAGGTGGAAGAAATTTCAATTTGAAGTGTCGAAGTGTTGAACAGTAACTGACAAAGGCAGCAGTAGGCCTTTCAGAAAATTGGCCAGGTGAGGTACTGAAAAACAACTTCACTAGACTGGTACAAATGATCTTGAGCATTATCACTTAGCACATACAAGAGATAACACTAAGAGAGAAACCACAGGGCATTATCACTTAACACATATATAGGGCTACGCTTCTTCAGTAAAAAAGGACAGGGATGAAGGACTAGGCTGAAGACTTAAAGCACACTAAACTAAACATATGTATGATCAAATATTCTGAAAAATAATCTCATTTTAATAAGATCATATACTTAATCAGTGTAAATATATTACAATAAAACAAAATCCTTGAAGACTAATGACTTATATTCACAGTTTCAGAAGTCAGACTCCACATTACTTAAATTCATCATAACAATACTATAAACAGTCAAGCCAAAATCATGATTTTCTAATAGATGGCATATCTCATATTAATTCAAATCACTTTTCACAGATTTTAATAATCACATTTCTCATAGAGGCAGGAGATCAAGTTTAAAGAATCTGAGTGCTTTTCAGTCTTTTACTTAAAGATTGACAAGCAACTTACCACTGTGGTCAAAGTACCTCCAGTATCTGTTTTATTGCAGTTACAGAAGAGACTCATAGGAAGCCCAAACATTTCCACTAGAGTTATCCTACTGCCAGTTAATCATGAAACTTTCACTGTTGTGGTAAAGTTTTCCTCATTGCAGACCTACACTAAAAAGTTTGTTGACAGTTTTACCAAACTCTTATAGTGTAGATAAAGCCTATAAAAATCCATGCTGTTAAGCTTACAGTTTTTCTAGTTAAAAAAAAAAAAAGGCAAAACCAACCACTTAAGCAGAACATCCACGCTGAAATTGTTGCACCTCCTCCAAGACTTTTAAAGTATATGTCATGAAAAACAAACCAAATCAATCCAAACAACGACAAAAAACAATCTTAAACACCATACCTGTAAAAACAAACAAACAAACAAACAAACAAACTAAAACAATCACAGCAAAGCTCTTCCACAGAGAATTCAAAGCAAAAACATGACGACCTTTAAGAATGACATTTTCTCTTTTAACATGTTAGTTTATCTTTACAGCTAGACTACAGGTAGATAAATAATTCTGTGCTTTTCACTAAGTTGAATTGTACAGACTGAATACATACACTGCCTTTAGATATGGGACTCTACTGTGGGCACCTTACCTATTGTAGTCACTGTGTGCTAACTGTGCCTCTGTTCCCAAAACCACCGTTGTGAATGACAACCTAATTAAAAGGTCTCCTGAATTTAGTGTAAGATAGGGAAGGGATCCTCATTTCTCATATGGCTTTACTGAAACTACTCAGTGAGCATGGGGAGCAGGAGGGTAAAACAAATGTAGTGTGAATTCTCCTCTGAGGAGCAACAGTTCTGGAGACCTGCTTGAAGAGAGAGCATACAGTCCTGGTACAGTTATCAAAGTATACACATACTTACACATACTTAAAGACTTGTATTTAAACGTCTTAGAAGAACATGATAACAACAAGAGTACTGGAAACACTTTAAACAAGGCATTTTGTGACATTGTGGTGTAATATTTTATGCTGGATAATAACCAGCTAGAAAAGGTACAACTCTCTAAGGTTTAGCAGAATATACATTTACCTGCTATAAGATATAAGCAACCTTACTTATATTTTCAGAAACAAAGTTTTTGCACTCACTTGAGCAATAACAATGCTATCAAAAAGTGCAGTTTAAAGAAAAGAACATACAAAACCCATGAAGAATGAAGTCTAATTATTTTATTTCATCTTGCATTTGTGTTGTTAAAGCAAAGCATTCTATACATATTATTAGCTATTTACTGCCATTCTACACCCATTATTGACCTAATTGCAGAAAGATGGATGCAGGGACAAACTTGTTAAAATAAGCATACTGATAATGCTTCTCTGACTTCAACAAATATTTATTTAAAAACAGGATTCTGCCAGAAACCGCTCATGTGTTTCTTTTATTAACAGTTAATGGCTTAATTCACAGAACTGAGACACAATGAACATGTAGCAAAATGCAATGCCAATAATATTGTATGCACTTTTCTTTTTACTAAACATTCTGCACAGGCAGAATATTATGTTATCAGCTGAACTACCAATTAATCAAACACCTAAATGGAAAGAATCTGGTGAGTGATGGTAACTTTTAGATACAAGATGATTCCATGTTTATTTATATAGGCATAAAAACCTTCAGTATCACAGCCATTAGGAATTATTATCTGAAAACACTTGTATATGTATTTTAAAGTAGTGTGAGCCAGTTTTATGGCATGTGTCATATTATGAATGCAAGTTAGGTATGGGAAAAACCTGAAGAAAAAAAATTCGAGTACTTTGACTTGTTTCAAAGCCATCTAACACTGCAGTGGCTTAAAAAATGAAGGAAAAAAACAAAAAGCGATGCATTTTTGTTTTGTTTAACACTAGCTTTAACTGTGCACAATTACACTACTGGAATATCTTTAAAATCACTCCTGTGAGATGTGGGAAAACAGAAAAATGATAGTGTGAGTCTGAATGGGAATTTTACTGTGACATTAAAATGTCTTGAAATGCTAGCTTAATATATTTTAATAAATCAGTTTCTTCTACAGCTTCTAGAAGATGAAGTTGACTGTTAGCTGTGGCATCTATAGGAATACCTGTTGGAAAACAAAGGTTTACTTTTCTCCATACCAAAATCAATGTGACTGGTTTTAACGTCTAATCATTTCTAACACTGATATAAAACAAAAAGTTATAAGATTTCTGATCTTACTAAATAATTCTTCCATTAAGGCTATTTATTTTTATGCTCAAGTGTATCTGTTTGAATGGATGAATAGAGCTGAAAGCTGAAAAGAGGTTTTCTCTCAACAAGTATCCATTATTTACCCCTTATCTTCATAAAACAGGAAATATTTTCAAGCACTTTTGGAGCTGCAGACTGATTTCTTGAGGAACTACTATGATGATAAAACGCACAGAAATACGTCAGCGTTATATATGCCATATTTAATGTTTCCTACCCAAGATATGTTGGAGTTGTAACCAAAGAACAAGAATGAGTTTTTAAGAGAAAAATCAATATTCCTCTACAGTTGTAGAGCTAGAACAATTAGAACAATATGAATTTCCTGTCCTTAACTCACATGTTTCAAAATATTTGAAGGAATTTCTGATTGTGTACAAGACAAAGAGGTCTTCAGTTGCCCTAGCAGTACATTTGCATTGAAAGAATGGGAATGTGCCACACAAATTCATTATTGTAAAAAACCCCAAACCAACACAATTACAGAAGTGAGCACCTCTGCTGTCTGCAGAACTCCAGGTTCTTGGCCCTTTGCAATTACGTGGCCCAGAAATTCTTTAGATATGGAATGTGTTTAACTCAGCTTAGTTGTGCAAGAGATATTTGAGGTGGCTAATTTACATTAAGCTATGCCCCAAAGCCCTCCATAAAAGTTGCTGTTGATTATAAATATCAAGCCTGTTTAAAATTTCTTATCGTGTCAAAAGGTAAAACCACACAATGATACCAAGGCTCGAAACAACAACTGATAGTTCTTCTGAAACTCAGAGAACATGTGCATTCAGCTATCATTAAAAACAACGTTAGGTACTAATATTTTACTCTAGGTAACTGTGAAAAAATGTTCCCAAACTGACAGAACTCACAGTGGAAAGGATGAACATTATTTTTAAGCAAATTCAGTGCCATAATGCTGCTACTTTTTCTTTTCCTAGCATTATCTTTGTGGAAATAATTGGTGAAGCTGAGAAAAAGACAAGTAATAAAAATACTTAAAATTCTTCACTATATTTCACAGTCACATGAAGGAAGCTGTGCTCCCTTTATTTTAAGGAGTCATCTTTGCAAGCATCTAGAGGTAAATATTTTTCTAAGCAGTCTGGTAGCAGAGAAGGGGAAAAAAAAGACTGAAGAATCAAATCCTGCTCCCTGTGTAAACAGGGTAAATATTGCCAACTACTACAACAGGGTCAGGATTTTCTCCTTAGTCCAACAGTTTTCTTCAGCCCTATCATTTAATTTTAAAGTAGAATTTGTTTTATACTGCAGACCAAGAGTACCCTAGGAGCTTGATTGGTTACTGCTTAATGAAATTACTTCTGCTGACATTAGATACATTAGGATACTGATTAAAACACTTAATGATCCCTCTTGATTTTAAATTGCTAGCTTAGATTTGTGAGATGCCAAAGTATCTTTTCCCTTCCTTTCCTCCACTCTAATCTTGCTTCTCCTTGTCCTTTTTCTGTTTCTTCATGATCATTAAAGATTGTGGCTCACTCACAACAGCACGATCACAAAACGAACGCTGAACACTGACTGCATTGTTTAAAATATGCTAAACCCCAGTATATAAACACTGAAAGACAAAGTTATCTTTAAAATACAATTTCCAGGTTCAAATTTGATATTATTCTTAAATGTGGACACACTGAAGATTATTGATATAAATAGAAATCCAAACTCAGAATAAACTTTAAATTTAAATATCTGCTGAAAAAAAGATAATCCTGTAAATGTAAAAACAATTATAAAAGCTTTACTTTTGAGCTTGAACGTGGAAGACTGTGATACACTGCCAGATTATGATGTTGGAATGGCATTGCTATGATGACAAAACCATTTTTCATGCTTTTATACAAAACTGTATACCATATCACCTTCCAGTTGGAAACATGTATATCTTACGGGCAAAATGACAGCTTATCCTCAAATACTGTTAAACACTAGAAATATTAGGTTTGGAAATTTTGCCTGAAAAGGGGGAAAACACAATAGCTGTATAAAGTTCCATTTTCCTTGACAAATCTTATCAAGACTCTTGAGATGAAATTATATGTACAAAAAAAATTTTGCTTAGATACTAAAATCTGCTGTGTCAGAAGCTTTTATGAAAAGAAGTGAATATACTGAATTTTATGCTTAATACAAACTCTAAGACCAGAGAAAATAAAAAAGTACAAGTGTTCATACACTTTAGCACCATTGTAAAGTTAGATTCAAACGCCGGTTCTGCCGCTGTGGCTGTACTTTGCAGCTGGTGTAGCTGATGTGAAGCACAAAGACTTCAGTGATCTTTGAGAAGAGAATAACTGGATCTGCTGATCATAATGAATAACACAAGATAGCAACTTTTTCCCTTGTCTTTTTAAATTACTTTCGATCTTTACTTTTACTTGGCAGCCAGAGTATATTTCTGTCAGCTAAATCCAAGTCCGAGTCCTTTTGGTCTCTGGATGGCTCGTATTGGCTCTGCTATCCCTTTGCCGTCTGGTCCGAGGCCTGTGCCAGGAGTCCAGCCCATGCTCTGAAGCATTCGGTTTCCAATGTTGTTTTCTGGGATTGGTTGGGTGTTTTCACCTACAAACCCTGAGATTAAAGAAACACACAGCATTAATCAGCACTGCCTGCCATGTGGAGAATAGCAGGATAATCTCCCTTAAAGCTTTAAACCTTCTTATTCTCCTAATTCATCTAATAGGTTGCTAGAACAGGCTGTCTTTGCACATGTTGACCTCCTCACTGCTTATGAGTCTAAATAATACAGCCTAAGGTTTTGCTTTATTTTCAATGTTTCTGAAGTCTTGCTTAGTTTTTAGATGTGACAAATATTGTCGCAGATCCTTTTGTATTTCAATACAGTGGGTTGTATGTCAGTCTCCGAGGACATGTGCCCCCTTGCACAAGTCTACCAATACACAGACAAGATTGCCCAGATATGTGGTCCTATAAAATTACTAAACCAAGGCACACCATAATGTCACAACCATCTTTTCATTCTCAGCAATATTTATCAATGCTCAAGAAGATCTCTTTCAGTAAAACACATTAAATATTTTTGATTAAACAACTACAGATGCTACACAGAAGATAAAAATAGGCAGTCTAAAATTTTGAAATTCAGCCATAGCCTTACACAGTTTCTCTTTTATTAAAGATGCAAGAGATGTTTAATATATCCATCTTTATTTTTTGGTATTTTTCAGTAACATCGGGTTTCTTCCTGTACAATTGAGATCTCAGAAAAGCTGTGCACACTACAGAAGAGATTGTCAGGACTGCAAGTATAATGTAACAGATTCATTTTCTTATGACTACAGCATAAAGAAATGTGAATGTCAAGTAACAAAACTGTTTTTTTTCCCTCATCAACCAAGATCCTCAAGCTAGACTTTTGGAGATGATGCATGGATAAGCTTTCCCATATGTAGCTG
Source organism: Anas platyrhynchos (assembly GCF_047663525.1). Taxonomy (NCBI): domain Eukaryota; kingdom Metazoa; phylum Chordata; class Aves; order Anseriformes; family Anatidae; genus Anas; species Anas platyrhynchos. The sequence continues at coordinate 22,485,722 of NC_092589.1, forward strand.
TCTTACATGAGGAATACAAATGATATTTGTTTCAAGAATTTTCAGTAGAACTTAACGAGTTACACCATACAAAATTTTAAAAAGTGATGAAGCTTTTGAAGTAACATGAGCTTTTTTATACAGGCAGCTGTTTTTTCTTTTCAGCTCTTTTCAACACATTCCTTCCCCTGATAATAGAACAACAGAACTCACCACATGCCCAGCTTCAAACATTATCTGCTTAACTTTCTACCTACTTATTCTGACATACTACTTCTTAAAAAATACTGTAGGAGGAGACCATGGTGTTTTGCTTTTGGAGAACATGATGTCTTCAATCAAGTATTTACTACTGACAAGAAGCTGGCTCATTGTTATATTAACTTACTAAACAGGAACACAACAAAAGTTGAACAAGCTCTTCTGAAAAACCTCATTTATCACACAAACATAAAATGAAAACAAAGCCCCACAGTGGAAGCCCTCCCCCACAGACAGAGGGTCAAAAGGAGAGGTGCATATTAAAAACCTGATAGTGATTGAGATGATGAATGTACAGTACTCAAGCACTATTCACTACAGATCTGTTTAGATTCAGCAAAACAGTGGCCACATGAAAGGTAGGAAGCTTCCAAGCATCTCGGTCCCTGAGTCAAAGAAAAAGGGAAACGTACTGAGAGAAGGCGTCCTTTAATACTAGTTTGAAGCTATGCTTAATGCTAGGCTTAAAATAAAGGCTTTTAAGTCAGACGACTCCTGTCCCCGAGAGGGTTCCTCTTGAACTGACCAGCACAGAATTCAATGACCAAGACTTCCTTTCTTTTCAGGCCCCCACAGGCAGAGTCAATTTTCATACAGATAACTCCCTGACACTGCCTGGCATACACAACACAGGCTTTGCAACCTTCTTAGTTATACTTTCTAGCTCAAAAAATGGTGAAAAGAAGAAAGGCTACCATTCAACAAAAGTAAAGGTAAAACCTCACAAGCAAAATCCAGGAAGCGCGTTTTGGTCTACTCTTTACAACTCATGGTGAGAAATGGGATGTGGTTCTAGTGTCTGTAGGACAATTAATGGGGGAACTTCCAAGGAAAGATCCAAGAGATCCATCAAGCAGTAAAGAACAAATATACAAGTATATTTTATAAGTATTGGGAATATTAAATGATTCATAATGCTGCCTAGCAACAAAGAGAAATGCTTCTAGGATGGCATGCAAAGCACAGCTTGAGTTAAAAAAAAAAAAAAAAACATTTTTTTTTTGTTATCCTATTTGGAGGAAAACCCACGGACTTTTTCCTGCAAAACATATACCTTCCTACATGAATTTCAATTCTCAAGACATCTAGACCAACCTCACACAAAAGATATATGAAAGAAATATGAAAGAATAATCTGTACCATAACATGTTATTTAACAACCTCATCTTTCTATTTTTGATATTCTTTGACATAGTTTTTTTTTTTTTTTTTTTTTTTTTTTTCCTGTAACTAACAGGAAAGTTGGAATACTTTCTGTTTTTACAAAGTGCTTCTAAAATGTATATAAAAAATCTTTTTTACTCCACTGTACATACTTTTATATTTCCTGTTAGAACACTAAGACCTGCCCTGAAGCCTTCTGTTTTATTCTTACATTTTGCCAATTTGTAACTAAAAGAAAGAGAGCAGAAACCACCACAAACTTGGCTTCACAACTCACTTTTGGGCAAACAATCAAACAGCGTCCACTGTCCGAAGGATACTGTGATTGGAGACTTTGTACAACAACAAAAATAAGGCAAAACCAAAAAGCCACCCAACTTGCCTATTTTGTGGGCATGTACATTGACTAATTACTCTTTCATGCAAATAAGGTAGATATAGATAGCTTTTATTTCAAGTCTGAAAAAAGGTTTAATGTATGCAGGACATTCTTTTGCAGTAGAGTCAGTTTTTATCTAAATATATATCTACATCTGTCTTAAATTTTTCAAATGATGGATGAAAATTGCAGGAATGTTAACTTGTAATGCAATATTTTACTTGAGTGAGAAGAATATTGATAGCTGTATTCATAACTGCCCTTTTCCTCCATTCCATGGCCAATAAGCAAACAGAAAAAAACAACCTTACATCTTTGATTGACTGCATGATGGAAAAGAGCTCTTAAAAATCATGTTACACTGTTTGTTATTCCTCTGACCCTCATTCCTATGCTTTGGGCTTTCACTTTCTAATTAAAATCAGTAATTGTCCTTGTAATATTCATCTTCAAGTTCAGTTTTTAATTCATGCCCATGGCACTTCTTGGACTAGCCAGTAGGCCCTTTTAAAGAGAATAGTCCAAGCACACTGGCCTTGAAAAGGGCTGTGCTACCTCTGGGACGTGTTCAGTCTCGACCCACCCAGGAGCAAGAACAAAATCAACCCATTGTGCCATCCCACAAAAACTAACTATGCAACATCGTATTAAGCAAAAAAGCAGGGATGCCTTTTTCTGACTTTATTGCTGTATGAGGTTTAGCGGTGTTGCAGGAGTTATACGGAAGTCTCTATAGTAAGAATTTGTTGGAATTCCCTGTGCAAAGCCTTTTCTTTTTACAGACTGAGAAGTCTTAGCAACCATAATAATCTGGTTCCTGATCTACCAGATGCTGTCTGGATGCAGGAGTGGTTGTCATTACACAAGTGAGGAGTTAACACTGAGGAACAGCAGCTTGCTTGAAACGACAGCACTATAAAATTCCTCCACTTGCATCCCTTCACTTCACAATACCAGCAATACACCTTGGTGTACATGAATGGGCATTCTTCAAGGTCTACATTTATTATGCATGTGACCTTACATACACGGAGCATGGTACCTATGAGAAGGAAGAAGCAAAATTAGCACATGAAAACCAAGAAGTCACCGCATTTGTTTAATTTTGATATGATATTTATGATGGTATTAAAGGCAGGCTTCAGTGAAAAATAAAGGTATGCAATTTCTTCTTAACAGCTGTTGAGACAGGTATGTCCTGGTTAAACAGTACACTAGCATTCAGTGCCATACCCTTGATTTTACAGTGATTGCCATGAATTAATTTAATTCCATCTGTAAGCTAAAATCAGATCAGAGGTCTAATGCTGCTGCAGGCTCCACATCTGTTTAATCATTTTTGGATACAACAGCTTGCAAAAGTTCAGGTTTTAAATTTGCTTCACATTTAAGAAACAATGTTGCACCATCTCAGCAGGAAACAAATGAGCCTACGTACAGTTTTTATCTGACAGATCCATTGTATTTGAAAAATGCTTCTTCTAAAATACTTAAAAGCTCACCAATTAAGTTATCATTTATTATAGAATAATAAAGCAACTGTGACCCTATCAACTATTACCGTGACAATATTTATTTGTATGGACCATTTTCTGGATAAGACTAACATCAAGTATGTTTGCTTTAAATTGGAATGAATAAAATCAGAATATAGCTAGGTTCAATCTCTTAAATAACCCTTATTTAAAAAAATGCTTTTTTTTTAAAAAAAAAAAAAATAAAAATTATTCCAGTTGGAAGAAACAAATGAAGGCATACTGAAGTAATCTCTGGCTGCTAAACTATTTTTGATGTTAAGAAAATGTTTTTTTAAACAGTTCTGAGAAAATGACACTGTACAGAAATATAGTCTTGGCCTTTCATCTTTCTTTTATATGATTAAGACCTGTGAGTAGAACAGCAATGCCTTTGCAGAGCATACCACAACTATTATTTCCTCCTCTATCGCTCCCAGCAGCCTTAAATCCTTTAAATCCTTTCCTAGAAGGATCTCTTTTTGCTTGGGTAATTTTTGCAATACATGGCCTGCTAACCCTTACCCCCTACCCTGGATCTCACTTATGTCTATCACAGCAGAGTCAGTCTTTCTACCTCAAATCTTCCAAGGAGCATTGTGGATGGTAATTCACTTGCGTAATTGGCTCAAGAGATGAAAATCTTGTATCTGCCTCTCTTAGCCACTAATCTATCCAGCTGACTGCAAGCCTAATTGGCAGCTTGTTTAGTAATTTGGCTCCTAAAGTGTTGTATTGATGTTGGATAAACAGCCAATGGAAGGCGAAACGATACATGCTGCTTCACTTTAAAAGCTAGTGCACTTTCCCCCTCATTTTCTGAAAGCATTTAATATTCCATCTCTTCTTTTTCTTTTCTGATTTCTCACTAGACAGATGAGCTCAGAACAGTAGGGACTGATCTTGATACACAATACATTTTAGAAGGAACATAATCAAAATAACATGTCGCTGTAGTGCATCTTTTTTTTAATGCCAGTTCTCTCTAACAAAATGAGAATCAGACTGCCTAGATGCTTAAAACCATTTTGGATAATTGTATGAAGTCAGCAATGTGACATAGTTGACAGTCGTACTGGTATTTTTAACATCAGTACCTCCAGTGTTTTTCACAAATCAGTATTCTATAGCTGCATAAATAATAAAAAAAAAATCACTTATGAAAATACCATATTATTTAGCTAAGTATTTGAGATTTGAATTTTAGACCAGACTTTTACATATGCTTCACATTGAGGTATTATACATTGTGTCTAAAGAACAATCTTAGAATAATTATAGTCCCACTTATAGCTTGCGCTGTATTCTGCTCTAGCTGGCACAGTGTTAAGAACATCACAGAGGACAGAGTCAGAACCTCAGGTGGTGCTGGAAACCTCCATACCTACCCAGCAGTCACACCACAATGCTGTTAATGTCGGCACTGCTAGAGTTTCATTCCTACTGCCCCACTGCTGGGTGTATTAAAGGAATGGTTGCACAATTGCAGCATGGGTAGATGCATCCTTCCCTGCACTATAGACCCTAAATTTTATATTCATTTCCAACCTTCCCAACGTAAATCCACACACTGATGAAAAGTCAGGCACTGAACTGGTTTAAACTGGTCATCTCTAGCACCACAGGTCACTTGGAGCTGGGCTTCCAGGTGTTCTTCCCCTCTCATGCTCCATCAGACCACGCAGTGGCTAAGGTACCTTTTGCCTTTTCAGTCTTTACTAACGTTGGCTGGAGAGAGACAGAATTAGTAGAATCCCATTTATTCCTTGGTAAGGGTAATCTCTTGAAATTCAAGCCCATCTTTTCACTTGGGTCCAAATTGGGGTCAGCTTCACATCCCAGCTATACTGACAGAAAGACTCACTAGACTTAATTTCAGAAGAAGCATTTCCACCAGGAAGCATTCCTAAGTTCTGCTCAATACACCTAGAATTTACAGCAAAATTGCTCACTTCTAATTAGCATTCCCTGACTTTTCTGAAAGAACTGTAACCCTGCACTGAATCCCACAGGGAAAGAACTTAAACGACAGTAATATTCTCCAAACGGACAGCTCGGTTATCATTAATTTCAGTGGAAAGATTGAGGATTGAATGGATATTATGACTACACCCATTACAGTAGCTCTAACTGATCTTAAACCAAATTGGGATGGAGTGCCAGGATACTGGAGGTAATAGGCACTTCTATTGCCTTTTCTGTGCCTATGTGGTTGGAGTACTATTGAGTGCACATTTTAACTCTCAAACCTTTCCTGGTCTAGAGGAGTCCTTTGGTATCAACTTAAAGCAGGGTGACAGAAGTGTCATGTGCCACTTTTATTGGTTGAGTTCTAGGAATATGAAGTGTTGCTCATTTCATTAACTCTTCCCAGTAATTTGAAGAATTTGTTAAAACAGGATTCTTATGTTAAATGGTCCTGAGAAAAATAATTTCCTCTCATAACCTGCCCTTTATCTACATGCTGAAACAGGTCATCTATACCGTATTACCAACAGTGTTCTGGGGAAAACTGTATTATGGCATCAGCCCATATGGAAAAAGCGATGATTAAAAAACAAACAAACAAACAAAACACCACCAACAAAAAAGCATGTAAAATGGAGGTGGCTTCTCTGTGGGGCACCATTTTTTTATGGTACCTAGTGGAGAAAGAGCAGAACTTACAGAGCACCTAGAGGATGAATATTCCTGCTGATACCTTCAGCTTCATTGAAAGTTATGTCTTATGCATACAATCCCCTAACAAGATGTATCTTTGGAACTTGAAAACAAAAAGTCTGGTTTAGCCTTTTTCTAGCAGAAATTTCTTAAATACAGTCTTTAAGGACACTGGGGATATTCTCTGTTAAGACGGTTTATGATTCTTGAAGGTGAAGTCCAAAAGATCACCTTCTGTGGACAGAAGGCAATTTGAATGCTTTCCACAGCCAGAAAGAAACAGCTATCTTAGGAAAGACTCCCAGAGTCATTTGGATAATTATTTTTGAATCTTTTGCATTTTGGGAGAAGAGAGCATGAAGAAAATAGTTTTCTGCTGATCTGAAAGGTTCTTCAGTATTGGTTGTGCGTAGAGCCTGAAAAATTCTGTCTTCTCTCCTACTTTTCTCTGTATCACAAGAAATTCCTTGGCAAATTCCCAGTATAAACTCGGTTCTTGTTGCATTGTGGATCTTTTCTTCTGAAGTTTGCTACTGAACTCTCCTCGTTACTCTGGTGACCATATGAAAGGGACCCTGCCTGAACCGATGACCTCTGCTCAACATTAAAAGTCTTTTGCTCTGCAGGGGCAGTAGTTTCAAATACTGTATGGCATTCCCCGATCTTTTAATTTTTGAACTGATTTAGTGAAACAATACGATAGCAGAAGAGAAACGTAAAAGGAAGTCCCTAAAATTCCATCTCCTGAAGAAATCAGTTAATAAAAAAAAAAAAGAGTATCAAGGAGCATCCATATGTTGGAAGATCAAGCAGATAGGCTTTGTACCCCAGAAAGGACCTTGGTAGACCAAGGAGAAGAAACAGAGTAAGGTGAAGCGTTCACAACATGTCAGTGCTGTATTGCTCTGTGAAAAGTGATTTCTGTCTATGGAGTTGTACATTTAGATGGAAAAGCAATGAATCAAACTAGAAATAAAGTAGGCATAAAGTAGTTTGGCTAGCATTTTGGAAATTTACTGCCAGTTCAACCAAGTCAGCAGAAGTTTTCCCTTTCTTTGCAACTATCTCAGGAAGTTGACCTTCACTACAAACTTACCCTCAGACACCTCTGTTATCATACTGTAATCACAATCTTTTTCAAATCATCATTTTGGTACTGCAGATATTCAGGCCTGATTTTTAATCACTGACATATTAAGCATCAGCAAAATAGTTTGCTTAGCTGTTCCGTTGGCAATTTTTAAAAAGGAATGAAAACATGTACCCTTTTGATTACCTTGTTAAAGTGAGTCATGATGGCATTATAGGAGTGCTCAGTATTTCTACTGTAATTAAGAATCTGTCATATTTTTCATTAAAACACATTCTTTAAAATGAGACACTTAGCTTGGTCATTTCAGTCTGTACCAGCCTGAAGAGTAGCAACGCAACATGCTATCCAGACAAAGATGTTAACATCTGAAATGTGTTTTTCATAAAAATTATCAGTCTTACTTAAGTTGCCCATAAAATGCATAATAACATACATTTTTAATGGAAAATCTTTGCATTTTAACTACAAAATAGCTTTATATTTTTTAAAATAGATTTTGCAGACTTTCTTCCTGCTCCAAACCATGAAGCACACTAATGTAAATATCAGACAAAAAAGATTGTTTTCAAATAGAAATAAATGTTTATTTGTAATGCATACGAGCAAAACTTTACCTTTTTAATTCTGGATCCAACATTCTACACTGTGTAAATGAAGTTATTAACATCCCACAGATGTCAAGCAGAATTTGCACACCGAAGAAAATTTCCAGCAAGCAAGATTTAGAGGTTTCTGATTTAAAAACAAAAACAAACCAACCAACCAACCAAAAAAAACATTCTAAAAGGTCTTGGGGATTAAACAGGAGTGGGGTGAGAAATAAAGCTTGTACAGAAGATGACAGTCACTAGGAAAGGAACTGGGGTGAATGCATACACAGTATATGAACATGGCATCTGAAATTCTGTAGCATCTACTGGCTTGATATGAGACTTTAACTAGGTAATCTAAGATGTTCACTGAAATTACTGTAAGCATTCCTAATGCATGCATTTCAAGTATAAACAATACTTTACAGAGAACGTCCTTTCTCTTGCATACAAATTATGATTTTTTTTTTTGTTTTGTTATTATTTTCATTGGTATTGGAAGCCAGTTTTGATAGCGTTATTTCCATGATAATTTATTAGCTTGCCTAAGATTTTTTTTTTGTACAAACTTGAGGGCACTGTATTGCTGCAATGAAATATGTCAGGGTGTCATCTGAAATTGCTCTACTGCTCAGGTAGCTGGAGAAGGTATAAAGTCATTGAGAATGACCTGGCCCCAAATCTGACTGCTGAATCACTGAAATAATATTGATTTCATGGAAGAAGCTGTGCAAAAAAGTATATATTCATAATGCATAACACTTGATTCTTAAAAAAAATTGTAGGAAGTAAACAATTTTTCCTAGTATCTTATTTAGTTGATAAACCAATTATCTATCTAAGCTCTGGTAACACACAGATGGGGCTATATCAAGTATTCACAAATCAGAATATTTATTTCAATAAAATAAAAAAGCCAGAATAGGACCCTACCATCTCAGTACTGTCAGCTCCTAACAATCCATACCTAATATTATCTCCCATTTTCTTCATTGCTTTTCAACACAGCTTTTCTTCACCTTTACAAATGACATTTTTCAAACTGTAAAATGCACTGTGCTGCTCAGACTTTCTTGCTTCAATAGTTTCTCATTGCTGTACAAGTAAATCTACATCCTTTGTTACTAATATACACAAACCTATTGGTATGTGACTTTGACTGCAGTCTGAGAACAGGCTATAAATTTAGAAATCAATATCTAACTCTATCAATATTCATTTTACTTTTTCAATACAAAATACAAAGGTGAAAGAGCAGTAAATAAGCTGGAGTACTGAAATAAATTGGGTGTTCTTGTCACAATTAATAAATGTTTAACCAATAACATTGCTTGCTCCAGAAGGCTATAGCTCTGTAAGATGTCTGAAAGTAGCAGGTGCTACCCTTGTGAGACTCAGAAACAGAGAACACATTTCAATACTTCATCAGTATCACCAGTCATTCTTTCTGGTACTATTGAATCTAAACATTTAAATGACTATTTTCAAAACTGTGTAGAGCACTATAGGAATTACTGTACCCAGTGTCATTTTTTTCAAAAACCACGGGGTTTTGAAAATACCTTTTTTTTTTTTTTTTCCTTTAGTGGATTGGCTTATATTAGGTGAAACTTTACTAATACGTAACACATGCAGGTCAAGAAAAAAATTGCAGTTAATCACTCATTTACAGACAGCCTTTCAAGTTTCACTATGATGTTAAATATGGAAGATAATTAACTTCTATTTTCCAACTGGTGTTCAAGTAAGCATATATTTTTTTTCCTCTTTCTTTCAAGAAAACAGTTTATCTACAAATTCTTTTGTATAAAACCTACCTCTTCTGTTCCTATGCCTTTGCTAAAGCCACTGAAAGCAGAATAATTCAATAATAAACATAATCGTTCTTTTTATCCTTATTTCCAGATATATTTCCAATTCTACCCGGTTCCTTAAATAAAGTGGTATAAAATATTGACACGCACAAACAAACAAGGCCCATAACAGTTGAACAACAAAGTTGTAGCAAGATTAGTAGTGAAGAAAACTGTAATTTACAAAATGTTATACATTACCTATGCATATGTAAATGTTTAGTCAAAGTTTACCAAAGTTTATATTTGCTTAAAAATTTACAGTGATGAAATGCAGAAAAAAGCTTGTGTGAGTACACAGTAAAAATCCTCCTTCCTTCTGTAGGGAGCAAAATTGAAAAAGATTACCTTGAACTTGAAAAGAAAATAACCCTACATACTAGTTAAAAGGTACCTCATATGATAACTTTACCCACCATTATTCTCTGTCACCCTCCACATAAAAGAAAGTCTTAGAAATTCACAACCTCTGAAATTGTGAATATATAGATACATAACATTGAATATATTTGTTTTAGTATCAAAATATTGGCTTTGCAAAGTTACACAGAGGAACCAGCTTGTAAAATAAAATACTGAACACTGAAAGCCCAAGGTAAAATGAGTAATAAAATGAATTTCATGATACTTCATACCCTCTTAGTACAAAATGACAACCTTTAGTACTTGAAAGTTGTGAAGTGAAAATCACCTTGTAGAAATAATTATATTATTCTCTCTTCAGCCATTAAGTATTTTTCTTTCTCACTTCACATATGTTCAGAGTCTTAGAACCTGACCCAGACATCCTCTTTTTCCATACTGCTGCCGCTAAGGTGCTTTAATAACATTTTTAATATTATTCTTGGTCTGTTTCTGCCACTGAGGTTTAAAACAATGAAATTTCAGGAGGGGGAATTCAGCTGGAATACAAACATTAGGCTTCTCTAAAGACAGATATCTAGAATATACTTGAAGATGCATTGCGTATGTTGCTATAATAAATTGATATACGACTACCATGTGCAATCCAGATTTACATATTACCAATATAGAAAAAGCCTCACACAGACACACATGCAGTCTAATCCTTCCAGTATGCACAGAAATAATTAATACAAACAAACTGACAAGAGTCCTATACATCACTGCTAGGTATTGAAAAAGTCATTTCACAGCTGTGACATCAGCAAAATACGTGCAATGGTTGTGACTTCGCATCTGTAAAAATCTTTCAGAAATGTGCTTGCAAGTTGCCTCCTATTTAATATACAGCACTAGTTTTAAAGCTTATCTCTACATTTTCAATTGTTTGCCCAATAATTCATATCATGACTTAATGGTACAGGATACTTGTTATATTCATATAAATTCCTCACAGAAAAAAGATACCTTATGTCTTCTAACCTGTAATGCTTAAACATACACAAGCAGTGATTTTTACTGCCTGTGATTCTCAGTATATGAAAAAAGATTCACTCTCTTTAAAGAAGTGCTATGTTACATAGATCTACAAATTGGGAATGTCTGAGGGAGAACTAAGTATATTTATTTCTTTAACTCCATTGTCAAGTAGGGATAGGACAAATCTGAAGTTACATAATAAGTTACTGAATTTACCCAGTGTTTCCCTGGGTCACTGACCTACTGCTTTGTATTTACAGATTTAACACTGTGTTTTGTGTTCTGTCCCACTGAAATTGGTTACCTGTGGGTCCTGGCAGGGGAGCAGCTTTCCTTCTCCGTTTGATGTCTCCCATGCACAATGATCCTAAATGCACACTGGTTTGCCTGCAAGTAATTATAGGAGAAAACTATTAACAAAAGAAGAAAAATGTCACATAAATACACAGCTTGTATAATCTGAACCTATATCAAAACATTCAGCCAAGATGAAGCTGCACAATGAAGCCACCAATCTTGTTTATATCGAAGCATAATTATGTTTGTTGACAAGCGCTCAGTATCTAAATGCAGCATCATAAATTGTTCCTGGAATGAATAATATAAAAGGAATGCTTTTTAATTTTCAAAACTGGCGATCTTTCTAGCTCAACATAAAACAAAAACACTGTTGCTCCTGACAGGAAAATAGCGAAGATTAATTATCTAAAGAGATCACAATATTGTTGGTAGGCTATCAATTGGCTAGTAATGCCTAACTGTCAGAACAACATTTATTACAGGAAAAGTATTATCAATTTCTTTTAAGGTAAGATGAAGAATGAATGAGAAAACGTGAAACAGTAAACTCTTCAAAGGTATATGAAGTCAACTTGTAGCACACCAATTTGCCCTTTCCTAATTCATTGGCTAGTTGTGAGAATGATATAATAGAGCACATTATCCAGTATGCACATTAAACAATTATGAATTTACACTTTAAGACTGGAAAATTGGTGGGGCTGTAGAAGATGACAGACAAGCACTTATTGCACTCCAGCCAGCTAGTCACAGTCAGGTACCACAAAAGAGGGTAAATTTGGAATTTTCAAATATTGAATTTTAGGAGATAATGTTAAAGGAGAATTTTAGTAATGATTTTTCTTACAGGAGTGTGCAATCCCTGTAGAATGGAATATATGTAGTCTGCATTATTATTATTATTATTATTTTTTTTTTTTGTGAAGAACTAAAACGGAACAGGGAAAAATGGAATAATTTATGTCATACTTTTAATGTTTCCATAAATGCTACTCAAAACCATGAACTTTTTACCACAGCAGCATTGAAAGTTGATAAAAGTACAAGCTGAGAACTGCATCTGATTGTCTACTGTAGCACAGTAATACTCTGTCACTCAAGGGATCTTGTTTCAGTGTGGGTATATGACCTATCCTTTACTGCATTTAAAAACATTTTTAAGCTGTTCTGCATCTAAATGAATAGCAAATGTCCATGTATGTTGAGAGACCTCAAATCTGATCAATAATGTAAAGAGGGAAAACAATGTCTTGATAAAAAAAGCAATGTACAATCTTCTACATATGTAAAAAAAAAAAAATACAGTAAACTAGCAAGAATGTACTTCAGTGCTTTTATTTAAATACTAAAATATGCCAGTAAAAAAAGATACACACAGAAGTGCACTCTAGCTTCAGTTATTAAGTCAACTATTTCAGCACAAATTTCTCTTACTCTAAAACAAATTTTTTCTTAGAGTTCTTCCAAGCTGAAACTGCATCTTATTTTAACACCCAGAAACTGAATGCAGTACAACCAGGATACTAGCGTGGTGCTAAATTTCAGTTCTAAATTCAGAATGAAATCAATAATTGTAACTTTTCCATAACTGACTGTACAATAAAGAAAATTAATATTTAAACAAAATATGGAGGAATGAATATTTATATAACACTGATGTTAAACATGTTATATACACTGATGAATAATGCACTTATATGCAGAATAAGTGGTGTGGTAAATGATACATCAAACACTGTGCAACTCTGTGTTCTCTCTTTGGAATGAAAAAGGGGGAAAGTGTCCAGGAATACAAGCAGGATGAAAGATAAAAATTAATAAAGTCAGGCAATTGAACCTGAGGACCCAAGCTACAGGAGTAACAGCTAGCAGCATTTGAGTTATTTTACCCTGAATTGATTATCTGTTACACTACATTGAGATATCTAGATTATTGATCTGTAAGATTATGGTACTTGGGTCTCCCCACTTTTCCTCCAGGCACACCAAATAGAGTTGCAACAAATAACACTAAGTAAGGACTACTTTGTTATTGTTGTCACCCTTCATGTAGAACACAGCAGTTACTTTTTAATTTAAATCAATGAATGTCTGAAAGGCAGCCTTGTTCCTTCAGCGTAAATGAATCATTCGTCTTTGCAAAGCGCAGCAACCCGATCACCAGACAAGGTGAGAGTGGGTATTTCTTTGTTGTCGTCGAAAATACCATGTGCCACAAATAAAGAACAATACGCTACAGCCCCAATTAAGCTTTGTCAAATCCATTTTTATGGCCGCTAACATCAAACCTCAGACTAACTCTCAGTGCTAAAGCCGTGTTGTTTACTTTCACTAGGTCTCACCGTCTGATCTGCACTGTTGGTTCAGATTGCAGCAAAACAAAAAGCCAGGGCTTTTAAGAGGAAGAGACAAGAACTATCACAGCTATTGAGCTGGCAGGTTGGATGAAATGAAACATTATACTTCAGCCACACAGTACGTTTTGAACTGTTAGTAATGGAGGTATTAGAAAGTAGGGAGAACTCTGACCCTCAATCAGGCTAAGTTCAGCATTATGTTCCTTAGCATTAAATCAGAAGAGTGAGGATTACAGAAAGGAATATAGCTATTTGCCTGACATCTCTCTACTTATCCCTAGCTTGCTTCTAGCTATCATTTATAAATAGTACTCTGGAGGGAAGCTAGGCATTTTATTAGGGAAAAAATAAAACTTGTTAAGACCACCTTGCCTGAAAACTTGGCTTTTGACGTGCTGGTGACAGGGACTGGAGCAAGCAGTGTCAAATGGAATAATTTTTAAGGAACGACAACAGGAACTTGTCGCCTCATTGTATGCATTTACAAATAGAGGCTTTCCAGAGTATTAGGCCTAGTTAAAGCTGCCCTCTGGATAAAAAGTGTTCCTAAGCAGCCTCAGACGAGCTTGGGAGACAAACAGATGTGACTATGGTCCCTGGCGTTTGGCAAGAACACTCACTGTCAATAAGAAAAATATGAGCATGGACAGGGCATCAGCTGCACCATGGTGGAGCAGGCCTGCAAGTGTCACAGCCGCGGCAAACTTGTGGCAGGGGGGAATCAGAGGGCTGCAAAAGCCAGGCTGGTGTGAACTTATGCTAGCATGCCAGGAATTGTTGTTGTTGTGTCATGCCTCAAAATATTAAACAAAAACACTGGAAAAAACTACTGTCAATTTTTATTTATATATTTTAATCTACTGTGCTGTATTTAGATTCTCCATTCTATGTGGTAAATAAGAGCCTCAAAACTGAGACAGACTGGGGAAGGCACTAACTGTAAAACAAACAAACAAAAAACTTTTTGTTAATAATGAACATAATGAAAAGTAGTTTTGATACTGCAAATATGTTTCTCCTCTGTACAGAAGCAATGTCATGCAAAGCAATTCACACACATCTATACATTCCTGTGACAAACACTCACTCTGTCAAATTTTGTTTTCTTCTTCTTAAAGAGTTGCAGCCTCCCTGCAATTTTTTTTTTTCAAGGTACTTTCCCTTGCTATGGTAACAAGCCAACAATTGTCTCTTCAAACTCCCCAAATAATTCTATCCATGCCCATGAAACACAAACTTCACTTTTTCCATAACTGTCAAAGCTCAACAAGCAAGTATTTTTGATGAGTGCCTTTTTTTTTCTGCTGTTACATACGTTCACCTCTCCAAGACGTTTCTAGTAGGTTATTTCAGATTTTTATCTAACCTGACCTTTGCAGTCAATGGACCGTTTGGTTGCATCCCCTAAATGAACTGCTGTGGGATGGAACCTACAGCTGCACTGTTCACATGGTGATCCGCCTTGTGAGCAACTGAACTCAGACAGTGGTTCCTGACTATCTCATTAGTAATTATAATCTTTGCTGCTGTTGGAGGTAGAAATTCTCTAGCCTAGTGTCTGAGAAGGTTAATGCAAAGACCTGGATCTGTTATCACTGACATTCCAAGTGTAAAGAAAGAAACAAACAAACAAAAACAAAACAAAACAAAGAACAACACACAACATAAAACAAGCAACAACAAAACAACAACAAAACCAACCCCAACCCCTCTCCCCCAAATTAAAAGAAATCCTAATAAAATCCAATAATTTATCCATAGTCTATTCAGAAAGAAGTGAAGATAGTGTTAAATAGCAGGTAGCTTCATATGAACTAGTACAAATCCCTTGTCATGGCTGTCATCCCATTTTGGGAACTCCGTGTACTAGGGCATTAAAAACAAAATATTTGCATGTTTATTTTATATGCTTCATTGTAAGATGTCTGTTGCTCACTTTACTCTTTCTGCTTTTAGCAGCTGTCACTTTCCTTGCAAGCTGCAATGCTTTGATATCAGAGCAGTTGCTTTCGTTAATGCACTGTAATTGTGTTCAGCAGTTACAACGTCATTGAACGCAAGCTTCATTTTGTCCCCCAGTATATTTACTGTCAAACCATTTATCAGACTACACTATGACATTGCTAAGATAACTTCTAAGTAATGGAGACAATGGTTTTATGCTCTGTGTCAAAAATGCATAAAAGTACTGATTGCTAACAAAGCCAGATGTGGAATATTGTGTATTTTTTGTTTAACAACGTTTATTAAATTTCTGTCCTCTGATTTGGAAAATCCTATGCTGTATACTATTATGATGTAGTAATGTTTTCAAGCTTGATTTCTATATTGTAATTAGATGAATCTGCAAGGATCAATACTTCTCTATCCATTATATTCCAATGAGCATCTCTCTCACCTGAGGAACAAATTCACTATAAACAGTGCCACACCATTCTGCCACAGTATCAATGCATTCCTGCAGATGGCTGTAGAACTCTTCAATTTTATCATCACAATGCTTTAGGTAATGTAAAGGCTTGACAAAAGTTTAAGTGAACTTCTTTAACAAGAGATTACAATAAGACAAGAGTTGACCTATTTGCATTTTAGAAGGGACTTGAGAGAATTATTTCGAAGTGGAGATGTAACTGTCACTGTATTTTCATAGTCTTAAAATACAGATAAGTAATAGATATGAATATGGGTATCACTGAACAGAGAATACGGTGAGGACCATGACTCACTTTAAGTTTGAAATGGCTCTTATAAACAAAAATTAAGTAGGGAATATGTGACGTAATGTTCATGTCAGCAGCTAAAAATTAAAAATAACAACAACAAAACAAAACAGCAACAACAAAAAAACAGAATTCACAATTGCAAAAGACAAGAAAACCAATAAAATGATTATAAAATGAAGTGTGCTGCACAACTCAACTTTACAAAATTAAAGCATAATCTGAATGAATCTCCAAATACTCAAGTACCTTCAGCATGAAAGTAACACTGAAAAGGATCTCAAATTCTTACACAGAATGGACCTGTAGCACAGACTCTCATTTATTACATAGTTTAAAATGAAGACACTGCTGTATGTAGTGGCCAGTGGAAGCACATGTATTGGCACTGCTTAAACAGAACTCGGATGCATTTTTAACTATTACTAATTTTTAACTCTTTAACTCTAGACCATCCAAGTCCATAGAACAGTTTATCATCAGTTTAGAGGTAAATACAATTTAAAAACTATGTATGTTTTACTAAATGTCCAATGACACTACTAGCTAATTAGATACATTGAGCAAAAACTTCTACACATCCTTTTGACTAAATCTCCAGAAGTATGGACCAAAAGCTACCACTCCCTGCACCGTCAAATATACATACTAGGCAACTGGTGCTGTGAATCTGTGAAGATGATGCTGTATTACCCTACAATTAACCAATAATTCTAAGCTTTGCCACTGGCATGTACCTCAGTATAACCACAGAAATAACACATGACAATTTCATAATACAACACTGAAATAAGCAAGGCACATTTGCTTTTGGGGAAAATAATATGAAAAACAATGGTTAGGGAATTTTATAAGGGAAGATTTACTCATAAATCTTGAATCTCCTCTTTTCCTTGTAGTACACAGCTTAGTGAAAATGTGAGCACAGCCCCTGGTCTCCATGTGAATCCTCAGAGAACAGTAACCCTGTGGTAACATGTGCCTCATGAGCAATTACATGGCTGGAACGTTCCTTGTCCGTACTGAAAATGGTACCTACATCCTACAGTGCATGTGCAGTTCAAGTAGATATGCAGGACACTTCTGTGAGGTCATTTCCGTGGATTAAATGACAACAAATAAGAATGAACAATATAACGATATAATGTTCATTCAACAATGAAGCTTAGGACTCCAGATCTTAGTGTAATGATACACAGCAGTCTTGGGAAACAGTCCAGTAACATTTTGTTAAAAGTATTTGAGATGTCACTCAGTATAAATTTATCTGACTTACCTATTTTGTTGTTCGTCATAGAAACATCACGTGCATGTGTGCCTGGTGGCATTCTGGGCACAATGTATTAAGCGCCAGAATGGTCCGCACTACACTATAGTGTAGTCTACACTAAAGCTACTATGGTAGCTGCATTCTTGGTAAACCTTCAGAACATTCTTCAATTAACCTATCTTCTAGAAAAAATACATTTAGTAATGGGATGGCTGAGATCATATGCTCCAAGTATACCCGAGGTCTATCCTCTACCTCCATTATACTCTTCTGGTGCATTAGAAGGATTTTGTGGCTCTTATGGAACTTGCAAAATCTGCATTAATTATAATCTGCACCAGGAAACAGGTTTCTGCAAATCAGAAACTTAAATATCTCCCGTTTGCTTGATTTTATTTTTAACATGTGACATCGTTCACAATGTATACACATTCCCTTACACTAACTTTCTGGAGGTTATAGAAAGAACACCCCTCCCCCTCTACTTCTCTCTTGGCTAGGAGTAGTAGACCAATACTGCTGCAAATTAGTCTTGTCTGCAAAATATGTTAAAAGTTTTTACAGAAACTTTATTCAGTGCTAAAGAATTGGCAAAATAACAATGAAATAAATGTCATTTGCAGCATAAACATTAATTTTTAATGGTTATGAAGATGAATATGGATTTCTTCTTGGTATCACTTTCTCAGACACCATTCACGTGAAATCAGTGCCACACTTGATTCCTCTACTTCCTTTACAAACACTGAACATTTCTTCAAACTTGTCTAAAGAATGATATCATCTATAGAACAGATTGCAGCATCTGCCTCCACAAGTGTGAAAAATATTACATTAACCACAAGAGCTATGCACTGTATTTTCCTTTCATTAAATTTTAAACAGATGTGATAAAACAATGCAACTCTGTCAAACTCCTTTCATACTAAGCCAATCTGTTCACAATGTAACTTTAAATGTAAGGGTGACATACCTGTTTTATGGAAAGTCCTAGTGCAACCTTATTATGAATGAACAAAATAATCTTATGAGGACAGAAGGAAATTTTATCTCATCACCAAATACTGTATCCTAATAGCTTCCTTTGTGCTATCTTTTTCAGCATTTCTAAATGTCATTTAAGTAGTCATATAAGTAGTTCAAAATTTATCTAACTCTGCAAGTCTATACAGACATAGCAAACACAATGGAAAATATAGATTTATACCACTATAGATGTTGTGACACCTAATCTCAAGTCACTTGTACTTTGTGAATTAAGAGTCTGTAAAATTTTGTTCTCTATTAGAGGCCTACTGCCCTCAGAAAGGATAATGCATTGTTTTTTCTTGTTTCTAATTAGTAATTTAAGCATATGTTCAGCATTTAACTCTAAATGTTTGCCTTTTCCCCAAGCTCTAAGACAGCTGTCCAAGATGTGAATGCCAGAAAACATTTAAATATCAACATCTGTTGAATTATGTTAATTTAGTGTAATATAATTGGGCATGAGTTGGAATTGATCAAAAGTATATGAATTACACAAAGGCAAATCCAAACCAATATCTTGGTGTATGAACAAGTCACCAAGGAACACAGAGGGAATAAAATCAAAAAATCCACTTCTGTTAAAAATTAAATAGCTAAAACTACAGCTTTCTTCAACAAATCACATGATTTCACATTTTCAAGAGAGGAAATTAATATTTATATCAGAATATTTCAAAATATTTATGACAGGACGTTCCAGTATTATTTTGAATTGAAGAACCCCTGATAAAAATTAGTAATGCTGATATTTGTGTAATTAGGAAATGTAGTTAGGAAACAGCTTGTGGTAATATACCATTCTGTTACAGGGCAATATCGTTCTACAAATTCTAAAGCAAACTTTTTTTTTTCTCTCTTCATCTTGTGACAACATCGTTAATATCCAAAAGATATGGGTCCTGATCTATCTCTGAAATGACTTGGAAAACATCTTTTTTGGCTTAAGCAATAACCATGGCTTTGAACAGATACTTTCACAGTAGGACTGGATAGTTTACTCAGCTACACTGTTTATTCCAGGTATTTCTGAATACATATTTGTTTACTAAGTATGACTAAATATAGTCAGTACAGGACAAATGTATGTTGTTGAAAAGACTTGCAAAACTTGTCTTACCTACAGTTCTGGATTATATTCATATAATGTTAAAACATTGCAAACATTAGTACCACATTCAAAATTCTCTTTTAAAGCAGGTACAGAACATGAATTAACAGCATAAAAATCCATCACAAATATCTAATATAGTAACTTAAAAATGGAACAAGGGAAATATAAGTTTGAAAGCACTCAACTTTTATGCCAATTTCCTCCTTTGCCTCTGTGTGGAGAAGGTGAGAAAGTATGGACAACTGGATTGTATTTGGTCCACTGTGAGAGACCAGTAATTCAATTCATGCAAGTAAACAGCCAGCACAATGTAATGATGTTCAGCTGGCCATTCAGACCTAGATCTAGACCGGTGATCCAGAAGCTTTTTGTCATATTACAAACAATGCAGTCGGCTGTTAACCTACTACCTTTCAACTGGTTCCAAGAAAACAATCCTGAAGCTGGACCACAGCTTCACTCTCCTCAGTTCTTCTACTTCCATATTTTTAATACTAAGCTTGACAAACAACTCTTTAAACAATCTGATTGTCTGGCCAAGATAGCAGCTATAAATCTGACAATAATATTGTAAACAAATATATAATTGTGTGCATGGAGAGAGGAAGGGAAAAAACAAAACAAAAAAAACCTGACACTGAACATTAAGCAAATTATGCTTCCTAACACTCTGCACCCACTCATCTTAGTAGCTGTCATGAAACCCCATTGAGTATAAGGGGCCTGCATATGTAGGAGCAAATGCAAAATCAGACTTTCTAATGACAAAGAAGAGGAGGTAGGAGAAAGTTAGAAACACTGACTTATCTCTTCCTGCTCTGTATTTTAACATTTCTGAAAAAAAAAAAAAAAGTAACAGCAGTCTTAGCAACACAAAATCCAAAAATCAGCATGCTGAATACCATCTATTTCTTCCTTCTGGAAGCTACAACAGTTACTGAACAACAATTTTCAAATAGGCTGAAATGTATTATTACAATAAATGATCAGTTTAAAAATATATAAAAAAAAAAAACAACAAAACAAAACATGGAAATTCTATATAATATGAAACAAGCTAATTATATTTTCTTCACCACTCTTTCTCTCCTTAGTTAAAACCCCAGTTTGAACAGAAGTCAGTGTGCCTGCACCTGTTGCTCAGAATTTGAGTCAGTGTGCACCAGTGGCTGCTGCTTTATATCTATGAGTTCCAGGGATGCCTACAAGATCAACAGAAACTCGATGTGAAACTTACACAGTTTAATTTACAGTAATAACAGAAAGATGCAATCCCACCCTTCCTTAGCACATGGCTATCTATCTTTACATTAGTGGTATACAGCTTTCATGTACCTGTATGGGGAATCAGAGAGGATCCAAATTTTTGGATCATCCTAGTAGAAATCATTTCCCCAGCATGAGTCTTTCTATGACTGCATGTATGTTCATGTTGGGACAAATGAGTGCTGGAAAAACAGAACATGAAATGGCCTCTTTTGATTGCAATGTTGCTTAACAACAGACTAAACAGTTTGCAGAACTACAGCACAAGTTACTGTGCATTGCTCCTGCACTAAGCTTTAATAGCAGGAAGGGCCTTAGCTCCTCTCAAGCCCAAATGAACTTTATCCTTATGCCATTAGCATTTTAACAGGTGAACTGAAACAAAGATTGAGTTGTGGAGTACAAACTGAAGCAAGCTGCACCAAAAAAAACCAAAAAACAACAAAACACAGGTGTGAGAAACAAGCATATCTTGCTGAAATTCAGGTATTTGACAGATAGAAATTTGCTGTCAATTCATCCAGGGCAAAATTCAATCCAGATTGTACAGAAGGAAGATCTGGAGGTACAGCATTTCTGGAGGTTCACTCTCTCTATTTTTATTTTTTAATCGTGACTAATTGACTTACTGTTAGTTCATACATTCATGTATACCTCCCATTCAATTTTAAATAATATATATATATATAACTTAGGAGCCTATTTATGTACAATATTATAAATTATATTAGCTTTTAGTGTAGTAACTATGAAATTCTGCTTCTGGTTTTGTAGTTAAAACTTAGTTTTGAATTACAGATGCAATGAAACCACTCAGAGCATATCAGAATGTATTTTCCAAAATAGAGTATGGTCTCTTCAAATCTTCTGCTACTTCTGGAAATGTACTCATAGGGGCTGAGTTAAAATGGTATGGTACTTTTAAGACAATTAGTGATTAATGTCGATTTTATTAATTGATATTTTAAATATACCCATGAACCAATAAAGAAATATTTCCATACAACTAAATCTCTCCAAAGCACCACATACTGACTACATTTTGAAATAGCAAACTGCTCTCTCCCCTGTCCACAAAGGAAGTCTTTTCACAATCTTAAAAATAAGGCCATAGTGCAGAAAACTCAAAGAGAAATTGCCCTCTTCCAAAATGGCACTGTCTCTTCTCAAAGAGGAGACTGATAGAATAACATTGTCCCTGAGGGTGACAGCAGGGGAAGAAAGCAACGTGTCCTCAAACATTCACATAATTTAATCTGGAACTGCAAATACTATTAAACACGAATCATAACTGTAGAGTTACTGCTTCACGGCACTCCAAAGAGGAGATAAAACTGCTTAGTAGTTAATTTCTAATGATGTAAACACATTTGGATTTTAATGTTGTATCTGGATCTCCTGCATTATTAGCTTTAGGGTTACAAGATATTAACTCACTACCTTTAATAGTTGTACATTCAAATTAAAAGGCATGTTTAAATATTACCTTTTAAAGTATTTTTGTTGGGAATATGTTCATGTGATAGCAAAAGTGAATCACCTAATAAAACAGCTATGCATTCCTTAGTTTTATTATAGTGTAACTACGTGCACTTCTTCACGTTTAATTTAAAATCATAATAAAAAAAAAGGCTGAATTTACCTCCTCTGGTATTGTAATTTCATTCCACAAAAGCCACATTAAACAATTACAGTTCTTGTAATTAACCAGTAGTCTAATGTACAGTTTTCTTATTCCAATCTATTAACAGCTGCTCAAAAAATGTAGTAATTAATGGTTTCATTTATTTTTGGCAAACCTGCAACACGACAAATAGTTTTGTATCTGCTGCAAATTAGGACTCTTTCCCAAACAACAGATGACACGGTGGGAAAGAGGGAGCAGACAGAATCCTTGCACATCTTTGTCTCTTTAGAAGATCAAATAAAGAGCAGCTGTAATACTACTTGTCACATCTGTTTAAAAACATACCATATCTGCATCATCAGATGAAAATGAACAAGTGCTATACAAATGTACAAATAAGGGTTTCCCTTCCAAACTGGGGAAGGCTGAAATTCATATTTTTAACCAGAGCAATAATGCGCTTTTGAAAAACTCTCATCAGCTCTCTTGTCATTTTTCTTCTTAGGTACTTTCTTTAAGAGAATACCGTTAGTCATAAAAAGTAAAAATCACAAACATATGTTCTTGAGAGACATCATCTTTTACAAGACACATAATTAAACTGGATTGAGAACGACTAAGAAAAGGAGTGAAGCAGTTGCAGAAAACCTGGGGAAGTCATAATTAACATTCTGTTTAATTGACACTTACCACTATTTAGTAGCATCAGACATTTCCTTTACATAACACTTCTTGAACTACTTCAGTCTTCTTTCCAGAAGGTCTCACACTACAAAGACCTATATTTCAGCCTGGGCTATCTACTATGGCAAGAGCAGGCTTCAAGGAATTCTTGCCATCTCAAAACAGAACCACAACAGGTTACCATTGGAAGAATGGCTTACCATCCTCCATGCACATTATAGTAATTGCTCAGTAGGTGCCTCTATTGATTTTTAAATAAATATTAAGGTTCCATCTCATGCTATGGTCTACTTTTCAGCCACAAGAAGTAGTTCATCCTAAGTTGCCGCTACATTGATAAAATTGTTAGCACAGCATCAACTACCTAGTTTAAACTTAACTAGTATAATTCTACACCACCACGAAATCACTTTTGTGAGTATGACTTAGCCTATTTTCAAGCCAGGACTGAGCTACATAAGAATTACAAATAGCTTTTTGCCTTTTAAAGATCACTGAGGGAATATTTGAGTGTGGAAAGCCAACATGGAATTATCAATGTATGACCAAAAAACTGGCAAACAGCAAAAGTTTGGGTAGTATTTTCTTCTCATTCTTTCTCCACACATGTGTGCGTCATAAACTCTACTTACTGTACAATAAAAAAAAAAAAAGGTAGATAAATAATTAGTGATACTTAACAGGAACACACTGCAAAAAGAAATATGGAACAAGACTGTAAAGGAAATAATTGTACAATTGTATTGGTTTAACTTACTCAGTAGTCTGCTGTTTTCCCAATCTGAAATGTTTCTCGATTATAGCAAAAAATAACTAGTTGACTGCATTGACTGTATAACCAAAGGCAAAGTAGTAAGTTGCTTAAGTACTCTGGTTAGTCTGTCAAGTGAGAATAAAACTACTTCCTACCTTTATAGGGATATTGTGAAGACAAATACATAAAAAATTAAGAGGCACACAGACCTCTGTGTGACAGAGGTCCTCTAAGTACTTAGCAGGATAATCACATGCTCAATATAACGATGCTATAGCAGCTTAGCAAAATAGGGTTCAACTCTGTCTCCACAGCTGACCAAATGCATGTTCTTAGCCCTGGGGAATCTTCCTTTAGGTAGAACCCATTATTATAAAATTTTACAAAGGTGACTTAAGAAAATATGTTTCTCCTCATGATGGGAGCATGCAAACAATGAGCACACGATCAGCTATGGCAGTTCAGCTGCCAAGCAACAACTTGTTAACTCACCATAACTCAATCATGTTCAATTGTTTGCCCACAGCCTCGGGCTACAGACAGACATTTGGTCTGCTAACAACTGCGCCAGATGAAGACATTACTATCCCAAGCTATTTGTTATCACACATCTGCTGGAGATTATCATCTCCACAGCTCTGCCGGAGGAAGAAATCATGTGAGCATTCCCTAATATGGTTTGTACAAAACCAGCCAATTTAATTTAAATAGGTGAGTTGAGCTTACCAGGCTGGTTTTGCCCAAAGCACATTAAAAAATGCAGACAAAAAAACTTCTTTACTGGCAAAAGAGTAAAGGATGAAAACAAGCAATATTAAGAGAATTAGCACCTTCAAGCAGTGCAGCAGGCTATAGGAGGGGACTGCTCCTGTCCTAATGCAAAGAGAGAATTTGAACACAGAACTTTTTCAAGTTTTTGTAGAAGGAAAAAAAACCTTTAAACCAGTAATATGTAGCACTGTGTATACAATTTAATTCATCAATGGCAAAGGCACTTGTAGATTAAAACTCATCTGCAAAGGTATCATAAATAGATATGTATTTTATAATGTGTCAAATACAGAAGATCACATGTTGAATTGTATCAGCATCATATAATCTAACCAGGTACTAAGTTTTGGGTGCAGGACTGTCCCTCCTTAACATTTTGTTCATCAGTAACCTTAGCAGCAGTTCTCAACAATCAAATTATCCTTCCAGTAATAAATCTTGGTATTAATTTTGTGAGGAATGTTTTAACAATTCCAATTCGTGTCCATAAATTCATGTGCATAAAGAATAATTCTGTTTGAATCCTGTCTGCCTCTGGGCCCTGCACTGGCAGTTTAATTCTTGAACCACAGATGCAGTGTGCCCCAGTCTCCCCCTCATTCCAGTCAATTTATCACGTCTTCAGAAAACACTCCTTAAATTTATGAACCTGTTTGCTTTTGTTATTCCTGACTTCTAGTTCTAACAGTTACAGCCTTTTTTCCTGTCTTCTTCGAGATTAACTTAACACTGCTATAGATGTGTCTGTGAATGGCTGGGGAAGAATGTTTTAATTACTAGTGAAGCGTCAAATAAGAAAGCTGTTTGTGTTTGATGTCTGGGAGTTTCAGAACAACTGATAACAACTAGTGACTGTTATGGGATACTATGAGGATCCTTGGTATCTGGCCAGGGGGGCCAAGAGATTAAGAGGAAGGAAAAAGAAGCTGAAGGACGGTTGGGAGACAAGACCTGCGGAGAGTGTACAGAGAGTGTTCCATAAACTTGGAATAGTGCCAAGTAAGTACAAAGGGTGAGAGGAAGACTACGAGCCTTCAGCATGAAAGACCCCTAGAGACCCCCAGAGGAGACTGATGCGCATGCTCCAGTAGGAGGAACTGGACCCCGGAAGCTAATTTTAATAATCTCTTTTTTTAGAAGTAGTAATGAATATGTATTAGTCTAGGTGCATAAAAATCAGCTGCTTGATGTAACTGGTGTGCGTCCTGGTGGAGCGGAGACTCCCGGTGCACCCAGTGCTGTTTGCTTACCTCTATTCCTTTATAATCTTTTAATAAATCCTATTTTTTTATTTAATCCTAATTTGAATCTTGAGCCATTTATAACAATTTGGGGGCTCGTCCGGGATGGCTATAGTTCCTGAATTCTGATTTAATCTAGGAGAGGCGCCCCACCATTTGGTGGCTCCTGTTTGAGTCGGATCGGGACTAATGCCATCCTGAACCTGAATAAAGGTAAGCAAAGAATTTGATTTTTTTGAGCTCCCTTGTTGCCGGCTGTTTTTTGCCCGTAATTCTGCGCGCGAAGATCCGGACGAAGACGACAGAGTCGTTTGGATACCGTTCGGTTGGATTCCGGTGTCCGGAATTGAACCGGATGAAGACGACAGTCGTTTGGATACCGTCTGGTTCGATCCCAGACGAAGACAGCAGAGACGCTGGTGGATACTGTCCGATTGGAGTCTGGACGAAGACGACTGATTCGTAAGATACCGTCCGGTTGGGTAAGGGTACGGTTGCCAGTTTTTGTGTGTGAGAGTGTAACTGAGACTTCTAAAGTCAGCGTGGAGGTCTTTTTGTTTTCTCACTGGTTCTAATCTCCTGTCGGGGGGGCTGGGCTGGTGAGAAGAGGGATACGTGGGTGGGTGATAGGTCCTAAACCCCCTGCAAGACACTCTCACTGGGCAGCCAAGGGCTGTGGGAATTGCCACTAGTAAAATTCCTGGATGGGTCAGATAAAATCGAAGACCAAGGACCAGAAAGGGAGCAAATTACCAGATATATGACCAAAAAGTCCATTATGAATAATGATTAGAAATTGGAACAATAGGGGCCCCAGGAAATTAAAGAGTAAATTGAAAATGATCTAGTATTTTATGATAGAATGACCAAAAGAACCCTTAAGACCCCCTGTATTTTGATCCACGGAGGACGGGGTCTGTCAGGCTTTGAACATTAATAGTAGAATACCCGTGGATCCAGAAAAGAGCAAGCTGAAACATTGGAATTAGAAATTAGAGAGCAATTGATTAAGAATGAATATGTGCTACTGTGCTGTGCTGCGCTTATACCACCAGATAACAGGAGCCTCTCGGACCCCGAGAACCAGATCAAAAACAACCTCATGGTTCAGACTTTAACCAAGGGGTCTAAAATAAGGAGGACTGTTCATAAAGGGACAGGTTATGTATATGTATAGGAATGTTTATGTATATGTAACTTTTTACTAAAGCAATTTGTCACGTTAGGCCTGCACGACTTTGGGGGGACTACCCGCCCCATGCTGCATGGAACTGAGTAAACATACCTACTTTACAATCCTACTGATTGTGGAGTCAGCTTTCTGTGAGTCATTTTGGTGAGCCAGGCAGGAGACACTCTGCTCGGCTGCGGGATCGGCTGCAGCGTGGACGCCCCTAGGTGCACCCTGAGTGTTTTTGCTCGGAGGGGACTCCACTCTCAGCTGCTCACTGCAGGAGCAAAGATCTCCTGAAACTGCAGACAAACGGTATGTTTTCGGCTGCTGGAGGGATACTAACTGGAGTGTTAATAATTGTATGTGTTTTTATGTATGTATTTTGTGTTGAAAGTATTTGTGTAAATGTAAGGGTTTGAAACAAAGTGTTACAAGTCACTTCACGAAGAACACAGTCAGAGACAATACTTATTTGGTTGGTTATCATTCTAAATTATATTCCTGTGGTATGAATGAGATGTGCTGGAGGCCTCCGTGTGCGAGTGTGCTGTGTGAGTGAGACGCAGCATTGCTGCAAAGCGATTGCAGAGTTCCGATCCATTGTTCCGTACTCTCCGCAAGGGGAGTGGGCAGAGACGAACAAAGTGCTTGACAAACTGAAAAGAAGTGCTGTTTTATCCAAGTTTTGAGTGGTGGTGCCTAATATATGGGCCCGGTGTATCTTGTGTATTTTGTGTATCCTATTTTTGCTCTTAAATGTTTTGACTGTGACAAGAAAAAGGCAGGAGCATGATATGACATGCTTCCTGCAACATATGAGGCCCGCACAGGCCGAGACCTGGACTCACTGAGACCCAGACTCGCTGAGACCTGAACAGGCCGAGAGACCTGAGCGGCGCCGAGAGACCGGAGCGGCGCTGGGAGGCCCGAGACACTACGGAGGGACTACCGCTGGACGGAGAGAGCACTGAGAGACGCTGCAGAGCCACGGACGGCTCTGAGAGACACAGAATAGACCTGACAGAAGCTGCAAAATGCGGGGAAATTGAAGTAATTGCAGAACATCCGAGATCGAGTTGCTACGGGAGACCAGAGGCGTCAGTGGACACTGGTAGCTGACCCTCACCGTGAGGCCAGTCGGCACAGAGCAGAGGGGCGGACATCAGGACCCTGCAGCCTGTCTGACATAACCATGGAAGCAGCGGCAGCAGCGGCTGTGCTGCTTCACTCTGGCATTCTTTTTATAAAAGGTTTATCTTGCAATGCAAAAAAAAGACTATTAGTCCCCAGATCGGTGTTATAACTATTACTAATGACGACTTAGCTCTATTGAAGGGCAGGAGTGCAGAGACGCTGATTACACTGCCAAATGACCACCGGCAGGCTCTTTCACAAACCTAAGGTTGCAGCTGGCAATGCCTGCAGCCGTATAACAGACGTTACACTCTCTTTCCTAACTAGTAATCATATGTCTTATCCATTTGTGGTGAATGGCCAGTGACAAAAAGAAAAGGGGGGAGACAAAGACAGAAACGGTACAAGGAGGATGCCACTGACACTAACAGCATGGGTAATAGGAGTAGTATAAGTGACACAGGTGACAGTGCAGGGCACTCTGCCTGCTGCTCGCCTTCGCCTGACTGTGCACTGCTGCCAACGGTGCTAGAGTAAAATGTGAAGACTGTCTGGATGGCACTGATGAAGCAAACTGTAACAATGTTATTCAGTGCTCTGGACCTGGCAAATTCAAGTGCAGAAGTGGAGAATGCATAAGATATCAATAAAGTGTGTAACCAGCAGAGAGACTTCAAGGACTGGGACCCTGAGCCCCTGAAGGAATGCAACATAAATGAATGTGACTGTCCAGCTGGGAAACTGTGGAGATAGTGATGAATGCCAAAACCCTGGTATCTGTAGTCAAATATGTATCAACCTGAAAGGTGGCTACAAATGTGAACGTAGCCCTGGCTATCAGATGAATCCTGCTACAGGAACCTGGAAAGGGCCATACGGGTACAGAAATACAAATAACATCCGTGATTATAATGACACTGCTAAGCAGGGTTTAGGGGTTCATAACATGGAGACAAGGGGTAACAACTACAATTGTACAGCTTTGGCCTTACCTCCTGATGTTTTTCTGATTTGTGGGGATGGGGCCTGGCAAGGTATCGCTGCAAATGCTATCAGATGTCCATGTTACTTAGATAAACTCATTGTATTTGCTCCTAGCTTGTTACAGTTGCGTGAGATCACCAGACATAAATGGGCATTGCTTGCACCGGATAGCAATGATAATGTTGAATTGTGTGGGGTTGCAGCTAGAGCAGCATTGGCAATTTTAGTGCTTGGAGTGGCATCTGCGGCCGCACGTAACAACTTAGAAAAATTGGTATGCTGGGCCAAGAAGCAAGCCTATGCCATGACAGAGATACTTGAGGAGATGTTACCAGATCAAAATAGTCTGCGACATGCGCTCTTACAGGATCAAGCTGCTATTGACTTTTTGCTTTTGGCTCAAGGGCATGGGTGTGAGGGACTGTACCTTGTTTTACTGACTACTGTAACAGCTGTGAGAACCGCAGAAAGGGACCCATGCATCCAGAATAAAAGGACCAGTAACTACTGAAACTTGGAGGGTTGAGTCCGCTCCTGGGAAACTGAAACTCAAGCTAAGGAAGAGCTAATATTCTGGCAACAAGGCTCTGCATGAATTAAGGATGCCAAATAAAGGGGACAAGCCTGAAGGGAGGAAAGGGAGAAGGCAAGACCAGGGCAGGACCCTCCACTGCGGTGTGTATGGTCTACCGAGGGAGGCAACCCCTATGGGTATTGACTGCCGAGTGAGAGGGCCTCGACTGGACTTCTCCCACACTAAGGTCAGGTTGTCCTGAGAAAATAACATAAGAACCTTTTTTTTTAACCTATATAAAATTGTGATTCGTTTTCCAGGAGCTGGATCACCCTGACAGGCCGAATGGTAACACAAGCCTGAATCAACCCTGAAGGTGTTTGCCTATTATGATCCAGCTACGTGGGCAGAAGACAGATCGTGGGACTATAGGACCCCAGTATATATACTTAATAGAATAATTAGGTTATTAGCTGTAATAGAAATAGTTATAAATGATAAGAACTGCTTTGTATCAAAATTGCCTAGCTTTGGATTATTTACTAGCACAAGAAGAAGAAGTCTGTGGAAAATTTAGCTTTAGTAATTGCTGTTTAAAAATTGATAAAAAGGGTGTTTCTTCCTAGTAGCTGATAGAAAGTTATGTTCTGGTTTAGGATGAGAAGAATGTTAATAATATGCTGATGTTTTAATTGTTTTTAATTGTTACAGAGCAGTGCTTACATCAAGCCAAGGACCAAGCTAAATTCAGCTTCTCACTGTCCTGTCAGCAGGCAGGCTGGGAGGAGGGCCGGACTGCTCGGGGTTAGGTTGGGCATCGGACAGCAGGTGGTGAGCAATTGCATTGTGCATCACTTGTTTCGTACACATTATTACTAGTAGTACTATTATAATCATTATTGTTATTATTATTATTGTTATTATCTTCTTGTTTTTATCTCAACTCACAGGCTTCACTTTCCCATTTCTCTCTCCCATCCCAGAGAAGGAGAGGGGGGAGGTGAGCGAGCAAACACAAACCTGAAAGGATATGGAATGGGATTTATTTTCATTTATTTTTATTTTCATGGCTGACTGGTGAACCATGGGTTAAAAGAGTGTTATTTTTATTGTTATGTGGTGTAAAGATGTTATTGTTTATACCTTGTATGATACCTTGTCTTACATTATTAATACACCGGGTGATAAATAGTACATTGGTAATAACTTCATTTAAAAAAAAAAAGAAGAGAATATGTCAATTATGATGCTTAAGAATTGGACCCTCCAAGAACAAACTGATGAAATCCAATTATTAATAACAGAAGAGACACGAATTGGGGATATTAAAAAGAAGATAAGGGATTGTGAGGAATGTTTTAACAATTCCAATTCGTGTCCATAAATTCATGTGCATAAAGAATAATTCTGTTTGAATCCTGTCTGCCTCTGGGCCCTGCACTGGCAGTTTAATTCTTGAACCACAGATGCAGTGTGCCCCAGTCTCCCCCTCATTCCAGTCAATTTATCACGTCTTCAGAAAACACTCCTTAAATTTATGAACCTGTTTGCTTTTGTTATTCCTGACTTCTAGTTCTAACAGTTACAGCCTTTTTTCCTGTCTTCTTCGAGATTAACTTAACACTGCTATAGATGTGTCTGTGAATGGCTGGGGAAGAATGTTTTAATTACTAGTGAAGCGTCAAATAAGAAAGCTGTTTGTGTTTGATGTCTGGGAGTTTCAGAACAACTGATAACAACTAGTGACTGTTATGGGATACTATGAGGATCCTTGGTATCTGGCCAGGGGGGCCAAGAGATTAAGAGGAAGGAAAAAGAAGCTGAAGGACGGTTGGGAGACAAGACCTGCGGAGAGTGTACAGAGAGTGTTCCATAAACTTGGAATAGTGCCAAGTAAGTACAAAGGGTGAGAGGAAGACTACGAGCCTTCAGCATGAAAGACCCCTAGAGACCCCCAGAGGAGACTGATGCGCATGCTCCAGTAGGAGGAACTGGACCCCGGAAGCTAATTTTAATAATCTCTTTTTTTAGAAGTAGTAATGAATATGTATTAGTCTAGGTGCATAAAAATCAGCTGCTTGATGTAACTGGTGTGCGTCCTGGTGGAGCGGAGACTCCCGGTGCACCCAGTGCTGTTTGCTTACCTCTATTCCTTTATAATCTTTTAATAAATCCTATTTTTTTATTTAATCCTAATTTGAATCTTGAGCCATTTATAACAATTTGCATAGGATTGGCTCATAATTATTAATTTTCACAGAAGAAACCTAACAAGCAACCCGGTATGGTAAACCTTACTCAGAAAGTATTCAGCGATATTCCATTATAGAGAGGCAGCTGCAGACCTCTGCAGTGTTTAGAGCTCCACACCTTTCTGATGTATTTACAGAATAAATTATTCCACAAGTCACGGATCTAACGTAACGTAGGTATTTACATATTGTCTACATGCTGAGACAAGAACTGTGTTCACTCATCCAAAAGGGGTAAAAAAAAAAAAATAAAAATCGATGCAAGCATAAAAACACACATCTTATATACATATGAAAAAAAAAGAGATGATGTCTTTCAGAACAGGAAAAGAAAAGATACAGTCCCATCACTAGAAATACAGTTATGTGACAAATATTTAAATAAATAGCCAGAGAAATTCAGTCCTGCAGTAGGAGAATCAGATTAAACTGTATTCTGGGTAAGTATAATCATTCCATAGAATTTCCAATTCTTATCCCACTGCTGTTATCCTATCACCACATTTACCAACAGAAAAGCAAGACATAAAAGGTCACAGCCACTACTACTTCTCTGCCTCTTTTTAAAGAGGTTACTCATCTCAATGCAACTACTGTAATAGTTTAAAACATCAACTAATCTAGAGTCAATTTTAGAATGCTTCAGACTTTCAGGTGCGAGTAAACACTCGCATTCAGCAAAAGATTTAACTGCATATGAATACAGAACAACGCAATCGTGAAGGATTTGCGGCAAGGTTATTTAATTCGGAAGGAAGCGAAAATTTGCTGTAGTGTGACCTTGTGACACTTGATTGGTATCATCGTAGTTCAGTGGTTTTCAAAGTATTTGGACACAGGCAAATTCTAAATGACAGATTTCCATTTTAAGATTCCGTACACAACAATGGAAATGCTTACTTGCAACTGAGGTGGAGCTCACCATTTTATTAACTGTGAACAATATTTGCTATTAAAACAGTAACTTCTGTTAGGAACTTCACTATGCAAAAATATTTTCTTTCTCTGTCTAGATTGGTGAAACTAAGATTAACCCTTATGGTACAAGGGACACCTTAAAATTAATTTTTAACACAAGCGACCTTGAACATTAACCACAGATAAATCTTACATACGTCACAATGTTATGAATTTAATTTATAAGTAAAGAAATACCAGAGAAACTGTCTTGAATTGAGTGGTGATAGGTACTATGAACACACGAGGATATAAGGTATGTATTTGTCACGTGATGTTCCGATACATCTGAAACTCAATCTTTATTTTGGTCAGAATGGCTTTTGATAAAAAGTGAAATATTAGGTTAGCGAACATCTAAACTGTAGGAAGAAGGTAGTCACTAGAAATGTTATTGGCCTGACAGAAAGTACAGTTGCACGTGATGCAAATTAAATTAAATTCTTATTTTCAGTAGTTGAACTGTTGAAAGTGTGTTAACGTTTGTTCAATATACATCTTATAAATAATTACTTGATATTCAAAGACAGCAGTCAGACTGTAAAAAATATCATGGCCATAAAAGCCTGAGAACTACTCTTTAAAGTCATTCCCAAGAACTGACAAAGTTTCTATGGTACACAGAGAAAATGATGGTTTTCTGTAAAAACACAAATAATTGTTGTGAAATAACCTGATGCAAAACTTTTCTTTTTTTTTTTTTTTCTTAAGAGACATAGCATCTGTTTCTGAAAATGAATGACCAGCACTTGCAAAAACAATACTTTAAAGTGTGTAACCAGAACTTTTATACAATGAAATAGATTCATACTTATTGTGCATATTTTTGAAGGAACCATTGACCCAACTTTCCAGCTATTCATCAAAGCAATTATTTAATCATATGAAAAACTAATTTCACTATAACCACATATATACTAAAAGGCAAGTGCTTGAATGACAAGTTCATAGTCTCACTCAAAACCATAGTATTTTATTATAAAAAAAATCTGTTATAGTTTTTCAAAACAAGCCATTTGGTATCACAACATCAGGTTTACACAACAACATAAAAATTGTGTAAGGTACTATGCATGGCAAGTGGAACATTTTCATAATTTCTCATTTTTTGAAAATACTAGAGTTAAAATAGCATTTGGCAGAATAAATTCAGCAGATAACATACAAAATACAACAAAAACCAAAAACATCTAAGAACAGACTCCTAGACTACTGCCTACCAGTTCAGTGTTTAACTTCTTTGTTTTTTTTTAAGGGGAAGAAGCAAGCTGGAAGATAGACTAGATTTGTTTCAATAAGTCTTCACAATGAGATTTTTGTTGTCAAAACATGATATAAGAACAATTCAAGTGTTACAGTATTTGACTTATCTTCTTGATATCAAAAGCATGCATGCATAATGGTAATTTCATACATTTTCAACACTTAACTTACATGCCAGAAGCACAAAACTTGTTTTGGTATCCATTTAATTCTGATGTTTACTAAAGAGATTGAGTTTAACAAGTATAACTGGATACAGATTCAAGTAAAATCTAATATATATTTATATATATGTATGTAAGTAATACAAAGATTATGCTATATAACTGAGATTGTTTAAAGTAAATCACAAGAGCAGAAGAAAAATGGAGAATACCCCAAAAGAATGATGTCATTTCTAATACAAAAATTTGAGAGTTAAATCAACAACTGCAAAAACAGTTTTAATGAGAGCTGCAACATTAACTTACCTGCTAGCTGTTTTTACAGAGCTGTTCTTCTTGTGTCCTCTGTCCGATCGGTTGTCTCGCAAGAGCTGAAGCTATTCAAAAAATGTTCAGAACAGTTTCACAAACAATGCCTTTATTTGCTTTTCAGAAACGTTACCCTGACAATGCCACTCTTTCCTGTCTTTTGAGTAATCTTTCAATAATAGTTCTACCCTAGTCTCTAAAAGTGATAGAAACCTAATAAAATTTTACAGTAGTAACTAAGATTGCAAGATACATACACAAATTACCAACTACAAATTACTAAATACTTGAAAATTAAAACCATTAAGCGCTCTAAAAGCAGATTAGAAGCCCATTCACAATGTCACATTTAACTTATGTGAAAAATTTTTATAATTTTCACACTCAAATTTTCAAAATAAAAAGTGTTGGGGAACACCTAAAAAATATTGAGGTTGGTGTTTGTATCTAAGCAATTATGAAACAGTTGTAAACTCTTCTAAGCCTAAGGAGCTTTTACAATTTGAAAGCTGCAGAAGCAACAGAAGCACATTATTATAACTTCCCATGACAGTAATGAAGCAGGGATAACGAAGAAGTCACTTAATTATAGTACTGACTGAACTTCTGGAACAATCTTTGATTTACTCCTTTTTAGATAAATAAATGAAGACTTTTCATTCAGAGTATCTCCAATATTCAGAATTCTATTTCCAGCATTGTGACATTTGTCAAGATGGGTAAAGTGGCAGTAACAGCAAAAAAGGCAAAGAGTTGCAGCAGAGAAATCATATTAATCATATATTGAATAAAGTATAAAATAAAATATTGTTTCAAAACAGACTACGGATAAATGGATCTAATAAGAAATTAGGAAGTCATGAACTTTATGGGTTGGCCAACCATACTTGCTTGTTGTATAGGGAGTGCTCCATGTCATTTCAGCTATTCAATTTTCAGATGCAGTAAACTAGTACACTCTTATTTTTAAAGGCAAAGGACATATAAAGACACTTTATTTTTATTTATTTTATACATTACTGCAAAATATTTTTTTCATTTTCTTAGAGTCAACAAATCAGGGCAATTGCAATTCTTATTTAAATGTAGCCACATGTTTTACCAGTATGACTATCATACAGTGTATGTCTGTCTCATGATGAGGCTAAGGAGAACAGTTTTATTATTATCAGCACCCTCTGGTAAGTAAAGTGCAATTATGGCATGTAAAAATACAGATCACCTGCCAGATGTTAAGAACTTGTGTGCAAATGTAATAATTTTAATTTCAGAAATAAATTTAAAGAGGATGTATTAAACACTTATATATGGTATGGATCTTCACAACTTTAGTGAGAATTCTGTAGGCTCTCAAAATTATCATAATTACATTGCAACATCATTCTCATTTCTTTTACTGATCTAAAAAAATTATGCACCAGTAGCACATTCATGATTTGATGACTTCAGATTTACTTCAGAATTCATGAATTCAGTCTAAGTTATGAATAGAGTGAACTTAAGACAATCTCTGAAACCACGTCTCTTAGGTAGTACCAAATAAACTTGTAAAATTTAAAATTAAAGCTACTATTAACTGAGAAAAGATGATACTCTATTAAGACAACCAATATAATAGAAAACCCACTTAAAAACAAACAAACAAACAAACAAACAACACACTCAAACTCATTTTAATCTAGGAAATCTGACTACTTATAGCATTTCAGGAATAGGATAAAGATACCCCAAGATGAAGCATGGTCATATTTAAAATGCTATTTTTACTGTACTTCTTCTACCAGGAAATATGTTCAAAAATGATGCCAGTTAAATGTGAATCACACAAAACTGTCTGTTTAGACGTTAAATAAGTGTCAGTCAGCCTCCTGCAACATGTCAGAAGTTCTCAAGTTACAGCTAAACTGTATTGTGTTTTTTTTTTTCCACCCTGACAGTTCTGAGCAACTAAAATAACTTTCAGAGATTTAGTTTCACTGGAGTTTAAAAGAAGTGTGGGGCATGGAAAAGAGAACATGCTGATTAAACTCTGACTTAGCGGAGTTACAAGTGTTCATGATGGATCATTCCACGATGAACGTTTTAAAAGAGTTTATGCATCTTATTTCCTTTTGATATTTCAAATTATTTAAATTTGTAAATGTACTACTGAATTGGCACAGATCTGATTGAATAAACTGTGTTATAACAACTTTTGCCAACTGAAAAATGTACCATGGAACCACAGTCTTTGGTGCATTCAGTAGATTTGGTGCATTGGTAGATTCAGTTACTTTTACTAGACATTTGATATTAACTATAAAAACAGATTTATTTTCACAGTTTTAAGTTCTTAGACAATATATTCTGGTTGGACCTTACAACCATCCATAAATAAAGGTATTCCTCCATGTCTGAAAACAAGCTAAAGAATTAAGGTGTTACATTACTGATCAAATATAAACATGCCTTCATATTCCTCTGAGCACATCCCTAGTCTTGTGCCTCTTAGGGACTACACTGCAGAGGCTCAGGAAGGAAACCTGTAGCTTTTCCTCACACAGTATCTGCATCATGACACCCTGCTTGACTAGAAATTATGGAAATTTAACAGCTCCTTTTTGAGTGCTGCAGTCTTTTTAATCAATGAAATCTAAAAAAATGGAATTGAAGATCATCCTGTAGAAGCCTGCCCACTCTTGTCCCCCTTCTGTATTTCCTGATTTTGCAAGTCAAACATTTTGCTTTGCAGTGTTTTGAGAAACACAATATATAGAGATATTTCTATTAACAAAATAAATTAAAAACAAACACACAAACAACAAAAAAAAAAAACAACAACCAAATGCAATAAGATATTTTTCATTTAACCTGTCAAAACTCAAGGCAACAACTGCAATTAAGTTACTGATTCAAGATTTTTAATTACCTAAAGGTCTTTTTGAAATGCATCGCTGTTAATAAATTGTCTTACAAGGAAATATGGAATTATACTTGTTTTGCTCATCATCTCTTAAAATATTAGCCTGCTGCCTCTGGATTACAGTTAGTTAAATTCCTTAATACATCTCAAGTAAACTGTTTTTGATCAAAGCAGTTCTTACCTGGCTATGTTCCTTCCTAGCCCCAGGGCTAAACCAATGGCTGTGGAAGAAAAAGAAAAGACAGGTTTAACAATATAACTAACAAAGCACATGCTGTC
Source organism: Anas platyrhynchos (assembly GCF_047663525.1). Taxonomy (NCBI): domain Eukaryota; kingdom Metazoa; phylum Chordata; class Aves; order Anseriformes; family Anatidae; genus Anas; species Anas platyrhynchos. Next base: position 22,523,662 of record NC_092589.1, read on the forward strand.
ATATGACCAGTCTGTGCGTGCTTTTGGGTATTTTATTGTCTGCCAGGAAAATACAGCCTTTGGCTATGCTTTATTTTAATGGGATATTTTTACTGAACGCTCAAAGTCTGTTACAGCTTTGAAAGAATGCACTACAAATGTCACTTCTGAGTAGCCACTAGCTTTATAGGTAATTATATTTTTTCAAAGAAGCTAAAATAATATATAAAATATAATATTTTAATATAGTATAATGCACATGCTATATATAAAACTAATCCTGTCTTTAATCCTGGTGTTGCTTTTTAATGATTATAGTTGAAAAGATTTTTATATACTGCGGACTCTCTGGTAATTGTAGCATTACTTTACTAACTCAGGTCTGAGTCTGAATCTAAAGTGACATTCAAAGTCAGTAGATTCAGTGGATTTACATATAATTGCACAATTTTAGCTATTAGCAGCCTTATTTCACAGAGATGAAAATTTGGACCACGGGGTTGATATGGAGGGACAAGAATTCACAACATGACTTTTTGACTTTTTCTTCAACAGAAGTAAAAGAATATTAATATTGGTTCGCATACAGACTTTGAACTGAAGAGCTGAATTAACATCTGTATGTAGCTGTAGCAAGCATTATGCAAGCTCATGGGCAAATCTTGACACTTGCAAAATAAAGAGGAGAAGGAAAAAATTCAAAGAAAGGGGATCTGAAATTATATATAGTACCTATACATTACTCCTGTAAGTAAGCAACGGGTTTTGGGTAAAGGATAAAATAATTCCATCAATTATAATAATACACAAAAAGACCATCACATTATCAGCAATTATAGCTGTATGGCTCCTCTAAAAGTGTAAACAAAGTTTATAAGCTTAACCTGGGTCACACTTTTTCATGAGTTGTTAAATTGAATACTCCTTTTTTTTTTTTTCTCCCCACAACATGGTAGAGAAGCTACCTAATGACACTAAAATGTTTAGTTTAACAAGTAAACTTTGAGAAGAAGCAAAGTTCATGGAATTGCCTGATCTAAATTACTGAGCTTTTTTTTTTTTTTAACCACAAATCTGAAAGTTCTTAGCTGATCATCAGTCCACCCTCTCAATCTTGTATTGTGAGTACATAACCATACGAGTTGTGACTGAAACCTACATACTGCTAAAACCTTTTCATACTTTTAAGATGATTAAAGCAAATAAGTGTGAAATGAAATCAGAATGACAATATTAAAGTTGAAAGTATACTTTGAGATAAAAATTAGTAAGCATTAATATGCTAGATATGAAACACGTTCATCAGCTGCACTGAATAGTTCAACTTTTGTGTTAAAATAAAAACTGAAAAAAACAGAGATTTCATGCACACACAACTTTGAGTGGATGAAATGAAATAAAAAAAGTAGCATATCTTAGTGACCCCCTCAAAAAAAGGTCACAGACATCCAGACAATATCTTAAGAAAGCTAATGAAGCAAAGAATTATAATGGGTTACATCTAAAATCCTTGTAGCTGATTGTCAAAAGCAAATGTTCAAGGAGGAGCAGCAGACTGGAGTGAGTATGTGTAGAATCATCCTTCACAAACACTCTGCCAGTTTGTGGCTAATCAATGGATTACAGACTAAAAAATTAGTGCCACTTATTTCTATTGAAACCGCTGTGCTATATTTTTTTCAATTTGTTTCACATTTAGACATTAAAAAAAACCTTCATAAAGAGTAATAACCCTTGTAATGAGGGATGAATCTTTATGTCACACATCTTTATAATTTTGGCTATTCACTTAAATTACTGTTATTTATTTGTTTTAATAAAATGAACAAAAAGTGAAAACTATAAAATATTAGTTGAATTCCTTTAGGGTAGAAATAACTTAAGAAATCACAACCTCTTCAGTCAACATGCACATGAGCAAGTTACGTGGTCTGTGTATCCCAAAATACATTATTTCCTGATCATCTGTGCCTGTGTTTTAGGTGTATGTTCTGGAAAAATATAGGAAATATGGAGAAATTGCATCTTCTTACCACAATTATACAAAAGAGATTACCAAGAAATAATTCTGCTAATGTTGTCAGCTAGTCAGAATAACAGTTCACATTGATGGCACACGGGAGTGCCTAAATAAACTGAATGACATTCCCTATTTACATATTTCTGAATAACTAGTATCTTCTTGTGGAATTCATGATAACCTTCTTCCTCAAATGATATACCACCTTTAAGATTCAAGAATGCGAGGCTTTTTTATTTTCATTTATTCAAGTTCGGCATTTCTGAAATCCTTTAATTTGGAGAAAAATAAAAGTAAGCCTTTTTAAACAACCCATTACATTTGATATCTAACTTATTTCAGAGCACTGAAGGGTGCTGCTTTTTAGAAGAGCATACAGTGAGCAGGTTAATAAAAACACATTTACAAAGCACTGAACTTCATGTTTCATTAAGAAATATAAAATGAATTACAAAGGATTATAAATATTATTAAATAAAGACCATTATGTAACTGAGCTGAGGATCCCTTATCACATTTGTACAGTTGTAGAATGTTGCTTTGGGAAAGTGGTACCACTGTAAATGCAAACAGTAATAAAAAGAGTGGTAAGTTTCATCACCAGTACTCACTCATGGTGAAGAGAATCCTGGGACAAGTGAACTGTTTTCCTGCTACCACCTGGTCCTGGAGTTATCTAAAAGAGAAAAATGGGCAAAAAAAAGTTGTCTTTGAATTACAGGGCAGCACATGAACACAGAGATTGTTTATTAAGGAATCACATTGCAAGCACTAAACACTGTATATCTAATGTACTGTCTATATTTTGCAAATGCAATGAGCAATACCTGCTTTTATCTTTTTTTTTTTTTTTTTTTTTTTTTTTTTTTTTTTTTTTTTAAGTAAAATCTGAGTCTTTATGTCTTTTAAGTCTAATTCTGATCAGATGTCATCCATTCACAGATGTCTGGGGCCTAAGGTACTTTTCAAAACTCTCAATGCACTTACTTTCTGAAAAATAAAAGTTTTGTGTTTTGAAAAATTATATTCAACATACTAATAAGACCACTCCCACACAGCCTTTGCATCCCCAACACTAAGATTTGAAACTCAAGTGAATATAAAATAAAAAGCAAAGATAAAATTATTTTTACCACACTATACTGCAGTCCTTGTCTAGTCCCCTATATACACTGAAACCAAAATAACATAATTTGTTCAATCTAAACATGATCTTAAGAATGCATGACAACACTTGCAGACTTTTGCTGTAATGTGTACATGATAATATTCTGGTATTATTCAAGTAGACAAACAGCTTTATTTTTATAATCTGCTTAATAGAACTAATTTGTCTGCACATGCGGATAGGTAAAAGTAGGATTAGGGACCTCCTAATGAAACTCATGCTTGAAGAAATAGAGCAGAATTGCTGCTGGAAAGAATGCAGAAACCGATTTTCTGTTGCTTGGACATAGTTTTGTATGCAGGAGATGACCAGAGGTGGGAAAGAAGTCAGACGTTCCGCCAGTTTTGAAAGAAGGCCACAAAAATTCAACAATAATACGTTTATATGGCTCAGGCTTGCCAAAAGTACATAAGCAAAAGATTCACAGATAAAAACAGCCTACACTTTATTAAAAGAACAATGCGTTCAACTTTTAAAGAAAAAAAAACAATCTCTACTCATCTAATCTTCTGAAAAGCCAGGGCAGTTGGAGCTCCAAATCTGGAAAACTTTCAAAGAACACTTGCTAAAAAATTTAAAAACTCCATGGCTTCAAAATAGTTGATTAAATTCTGTTTCTTTGACCTTAAAAATGCTGTCACAAGGGGCCAAATCAAGGAACTCTCAAGTACTGTCACTTTTCTAGCTGGTGGTGATTCAAAAGAAGCATATAAATCTTGCAAGCATATAAATCCCCAGTAGAGGAAATCAGGGCAACTACATAATTTTGCTGTCTCAAGGATTCTCTTGAGCACAGAACACACATGGGGGAGGGGGCAGCACCTAGTGCTTTACCAGCATTTGCAGTTTATTGTTTTACTAGGTGGGCTGAGGCTGAACATATACATGTGGTAACAATGAATCGGTGACGAAAGTTTATGCAATGTTTACATTATCATTCATCTAATAATTAGAGCAAGAAACATGATTTCACTAAGGCAGGCCTAAAAATATGATTAAGTAGTTTAATATGCAATTTCTAAATTTTAAGATTAATAACAAAACTGTTACTTTAACACCATAGGTAAACATGTAGCTCAGCTCTCAAGAGTTACATCCTGCATTAATCTCAAAATGAGGTTTTCATGCTATTCCAGTGGGTATCCCTGGAATATAGTAATCCATTTTCTACACTATGGCTATAAGAAAAGCCGACTGTGCCTATGTCATGCTTTGTTAGAGGTTCATGATCACATTATCTCATGGTGGACCTGACACTTTTATTCAGTTTACAGTATGTTCTGTGTACAGGCAACTTATTTCCTTTGCCAGGGCTGCTGACAACCTTTTCCACACTATATTAATCTTGTTTACAGACTTTATCTCGGTACAAATATCAGAAAACTGAACTTTTTATCTCAGGGAGAAAATAAACAACATGTTGACAGAAGCAAAAGCTATTTTCTGGACTAAAATTGGTTGTTTACCTGCAGCCATACTTATGGAAACAAGTTTAAGTTTCCAGCTTACTCAAAATACATAATCTGAAATTTAATAAGCATTGAAATTCCCAGAAAAAGCACTTGATAAATTGCCAGTTTAAAAATAATATATAAAACACAAATACATTTTTCCACTAATTTATATGAGAATATGAACCTGTTTGGAATACAGTGACAATTGATCACAGAGCACACTGTTCAGGTTTTTCTTATATACCCTAGAAAGCTTAAATTACCAAGCAGTCACAGAATATTTATAAAATTAAGATCATAGTGCGTAAATACAGATCTTTAGATAAAACAGAATGCTGATTATTCTAACGTTCACAATATGTAATGCAAATCAATTCGTATTTGCAAAACTGTCCTCTAGGGTGGGAAAACAAAATTAAACAAAGAACTATCACTCATCTTGATCTGATAACTCACTATTAGAAAAATCTACTCTAAACTTCTGCTGAAGCTCCAAAGAACCGCGAACCATTTGCTCTGGAAAGAGGCGGCAGATTCAGGACACTTATGTCTAAACAAATACCTGCTCAACTGTATGTATTCTTCATTCATGTAGAAAAACTGCAGAGTTATCTGAAGCTGATTTAGAAGTCCCAGTGCACGAGAAGAAACCAGGAGTTAAAGTAATAGTTTTCTACTGAGTAACTAAAAATAAATATAGTTCAAGGTTTATAAAAGTGTTTTTTGTTTGTTTGATTTGCAATTAAATTAATGTGTGCACGGGTCTGAGTGCATATGTGTATCTCAGGGAATCAGTTACTGTGATGGAAGACTGACCAGTCTGCCCTGTTTTAAACTTCTTGGCAAGGGTCAATTCTTACACAGTATTAAATGTCTTCATTTCACACATGGAACTGTTAGCTTTTAACACTCCCATGCTGAAGTAGCAGTGAGCACATAGTATTATAGCACTGATGCTATGTAGTTAGCATCAATAGCTATGGTACTTGGTGGCTCTTAGCCACAGGGGTCAAGTTCGTAAGTATTGAGCCATCTGACAAGAGGAGCGGAAGATTAAACGAGCATGTCTTCCTCAAATTCTAATCAAACTCTCCTTGCTTATATTTGGTGATTTTATGCTATTGCTCCCTCCAAAAAAAAAAAAAAAAAAAAAAAAAAAAAAAGTGTGGGAAGTATTCTCTTGTTAATACTAGGTACCTTGCTTTCTTTTGTCTTACTGGTCATCCTACTTTATTTTGGTGGATGTCCTTTGTGCTCATCTTCTTCTGTTGCCGGCATCTTTTTGTTATTAGATTCATCCTATGTGCAAATACTCAGATGTTTCTTTACCCCTTTATGTGAATACCGATCACATACATGTAATTAAAGAATATGCTTATAAATTGTGTCTGCCCATGCCATTATAGTGGTACAAAAGAGCTGCATACTGTTGTGACTTACACTGTTTTAGTACACCTATGTGGAGGTTCAAGGCAAGCTAATAATAATTAAATCCTCTTGTAGGATTTATGTAGGATCTACGCCCCTATCATAGCCAGAGTTTCATTGACTTGAAGGTATCTGCTTCTCTGCTTGGACAAACATATCAGCCATTGGCACTGACTTGACCTGAATTTCAACAAGTCACATTATTACATAGCTGGATGTAATCATAACAGAACTTAGGTTGCTATAACCAATACAAAAAGTGGAAGTATTTCTAGTTCTTTACCTCAATTACGAATAGCTGCTTTTCAAAAACTTATTAGATGTATCAAATGACTAGGAATGATGTCACAGAGGACGAGGAACAATACTGATCTTCAAAAGCATGAAGGAAATATCACGCGTCTTCACACAGCTCAACTGTACTGTAATCTGCAGATATGTACATAATAGTGCAATATGCTCAGCCGCATAAAGCAGCAAAATGAAGTGTGCAAACGGGAGGTAGGGTGGACCTTTGAGCCTCCTTACTTCCCATGTTCTTCTTAGGAAAAGTTGTGAAGTCTTTCAAGCTACACATTGCACATGACATATTGTAACCTGCAGTTGGTATGACACGAATAAAGCTTAAGGTCATCCTTGGAACTCACTCTCTTTTGGCTCCAAGTCCTTTTTATTATTGCTTGAGTAACAAGGCCAGGCATTGGCTACAGAGTTTACAGCATCCCTAAAACACTGTCAGTCCAACTCTGAGCCACTGTACTCCTTCAGAGTGCTTTCCCAAGAATGCTCAGCCTAGGAAATTATGGCCCATATGGATGGACACAATAACATGGAAAAGTTTTAAAGAGTCTGTAGCCTACTTCAGAAAGTTTTCAATATATAGCAAGCTTCAGAAGGGATATATGGAAGGATGGGGAGACTAAATGGATAAGGGAGGAAAAGAAGACTTCACTCATCAGAAACAACATTACGTACAAGAGCTGCTGTTTTTAAGAGCTAAGAATATGGAAGAAAAGATACAGAATAGACAATGCAACTGCTTTCACCTTTTTCAGTAAAGAACAAGATTACAGCAAAGCACAGAGGTCGGTCAGCCAAACTGTCCTCTCTTAGTCCAGTTTTATTCTCTCTAAACGTGGAATTGGTTATTTGCCATGCGCTGCTAAGTATTTTGAGAACTATGAAAAAATCATCTATCTTGAGATAGAATTGGCAGCAAGCTGCAGTTAAAAACTGAAGCTACTGAAGTTTTCCATTTTCAAAGTAGGCATTTTTGTCAAACAAGAATGTTGTTTACAGTTTTAAAGAACATTTCATTAAATCAGCAAGTGAGGCTAGAAGGAAAGTTTATTTTGCCAATAATAAAATATACATTTATGTATAAAACTCTTTTCAAACAATGGAACTGGTTGCCTGGAGAGGGTGTGGAGCCTACGTTCCTGGATGTTTTCAAGACCAGCTTGGAAAAAGCCCTGGGCAACCTGGTCTGCCTCATAGTTGACACTGCTTTGAGCAGGAGGATGGAGTAAAACGACCTTCAGAAGTCCCTTCCAACCTGAATTATACTATGATATTAAAGGGTGGATTTTTATGTATCTATGTATGAGCTTATTAAAAAAAAAAAAAAGTACATACATAGTGGGGTATGACTTCCTTTGAAAAACAAAGGTCATCAGGTAGCAGAACACTGTGTTATGTGTCTCACCTAAGCCTCAGTTTATGCCATAATAGTTGAAGTCTAGTGAAGCTCTTGCTATGCCCACATACTCTTCGGCTAGAGCAGTAAAATTTCAGCAAAATATCTCTGACCTTTAGTTACACAGGTATGACAATCACTCTTCTGTATAAAACAACTGACCCTTTCCCTCCTCCCCTATAAATTAACTGCTATGATCAACTCCAGACTAACATATGTAAAACAAAAACAACTTTTTTTTTTTAATTAAGCAAATCTTTTAATTCCAGAAGATAGTTCACATATTTACAGTATCTTTCTCTAAAAACACTATTTTGATGAACACAATTTGAAAAGTTCAATAATAAATCCAATTTTCTAAGGCAGGAATTTCTGCAAAATAAGTTGTTGTCCAAAAACAAAACACAATTAAAATAAAATCCTAGACACTAGGATTTTGCAGTAGAAACTACAGCATCACAATGGCACTTCTATAATTCACAGATCTGTAATTGCCAATTTACAGGAAATTAAATCAAACGATATGAAGGGAAGAAATAGAGAAAATCTATTTTCTGTGTTTTATTGCCCTGGTTAGGAACAATTTCTTATTATTTTCAGCATCAATTTATTATCACTCATTTTATGCCCTTCTTCACTAGAAGCACAGGAAATTGGCTATAATAAACAAAGCTTTGGATTTAAAATACAGCTTTTAAAAAACACAGATGCAAATCCTTTGACTTGGAGCAACAGACACAGCTAAGAGAATAAAAACAGCTTTCACAGCACACGTTGTTGAAACACTGTCATAATCTTAGTTTGATGTTACCATTATGTTTTTATTCCCTCTAAAAGCACACTCTTGCTGAAGGGTCCACCTGACCATTCCAGAGAAGAATCACTTTAATGTACAGATTACCTGTAGGTGACGTTCCGTCAAACCCTATTCTATGAGGTCTTCATGAAGACACGGTCCACTAGCAGAATAGTTATTTCTCTGCCAGTTCCTTGATACTCCAGTTATAATTCTTTAAAATCAGCCTCCAGCACAAAGTATTGTAAAAAATATATGGATCATTGCTATTATGCTTGCAAAAAATAAGCAAGTGATAGGAGACGAAAAACCTCAAGAAAAATAGGTCAAAAGACTTGGACTTTAACCCTAGAGCTAACACGTATCTCCCTGTATGTGTTACTGTTTTCACAAAACAAATAGAAAATCCTACACACATGAGAATCAGTAAGTTTCTAAGAGTCAAGGAATACGTCCAAGCTCTCGTGTCTCTCCAGCAATTTCACAGTTAGAATTTTCTCTACATTTCTTTTTACCTAACTATTCAAAATACCTGTCTTTTAAAATTTTTTTTGCAATTGAGTCACTGACAGATGGAAAAGTATCTGAGGTTAGAAGTCTGCTACTGAGCACAGTTCCTTCAAAGTAAGATGGAAAACTTAAATCAGGTATAAAAGCAAAACAGGGAATTTCTTTGTAAATCTACACTATTACATAGCTTTTATACAAAACCTACACTTGAAATTAACTCATTATAAAATTAAAACAAGAGTCTTTTGGAAAGTCAGTGGCTTGGGTGTGAAGTTTTTGTTTTAGTTAAAATGCTAACAGTGGTGGAAAACATCACAGACCATGTTTTGTCCTAAATCTTTGCCAAAGAGACGTGCTATTCTATGCTTTAGCATAGGAAACAGAATAAGCTTGATGATGACTCAATGATATACATTACTGCTTTAGATATAGTAACACTGGAGGAGCTATTATAGAATCATAGAACACCCCCAGTTGGAAGGGACCCACAAGGATCGAGTCCAACTCCTGGCACCACACAGGCCTACCCAAAACTTCAGACCATATGACTAAAAGCATGGTCCAAAATGCTTGAACTCCAATAGGCATGGTGCTGGTATATAATGTACAACAACTTATTTGGTCAGTGGAGAAATCATCAGGTGAAGTGAAAACTGCAAATGTCTATCTGAAAAAGAAGTCTTTAAGAGAGTTTCTTCTGAGATCCCTAATGCTCAATATGAAATGTGGTATCTTTGCTCCAATAGCAGCTCAGAGCACTGCAAAAAAAATTAAAAAAAATAGGCTGACATTATTGGGGGCTAGCATGAAGAAAAAAATATACAATGGAAAAAAAAACAACAACTTTTTATTAAACCAACTCCTGGTAAAGACACACCTATGAGCCTCAGGACTGCATAAACACAGCACATCACTATTTCCATTTTATATATTAGGAAAGGGAAAATCTTCAGGGTGGCTGTCTGAGTAGTATTAGATATGACAACAAAACAATCACTAAAAATTTGTGACTTCATTACTCTAAACAGCTAATATTCAACAAATTATATTTAAATTAAACCAAATTTCTGTTAGTACAAAGAGCTACCAATAAAATGCCGAGGTACACATGCTGCATATGAAAACCCTTATTCTATTTTAGCTGTCTTTGTAGTTATAAAACTTATTCTAGGGTGAAATCTTAGACTCACTAAGGCAACAGGGTTTTGAATTCAGTAGCATGAGGACTTCATCCCTGTTATCTAAGAATGACATAAAATGCTGAAACGATGTTTTTATATATAAAATTATTATTGGTACCTGAAGTTACCTATACAGTGGTATAGACAGGAGGAAAGTGCAGAGCACAGTGATTAGGATACTAGCCTTGACCCGGGAGGTACAGGTTCAATTCCTTTGTCTACTGCATGCTGGCTGCTTTGACCCTTGCTAAGTTTTATCTTTAGCTCAGTTCCTCATTTAGGAGAAAGAACAAAAACATACAAACAAGACACACACACACACCCCCCAACAAATTACAGTGTTTTTATCTTTACTTCATGAGAGCAATGTAATATAGCAACAGTAAAGATTGTACCAACAACAAAGGATATTAAAAAATGCATCAAAGCATTTGCTGTAAGACTTGAAGTATACTATTGGAAGTGTTTTTTATTCTTAACATGATAAGACTTATTACAGGAAACAGAAAATGTCAATATTAAATGCATTTACATATATGAGCAGAATTACTTATAAGCAGAACTGTTTTCAGGTACAAGTCGTATTATGACAGCTCATTGCAGTGCAAGCTTACTCACAGTGGATTAGACAACTCATGCACACAACAAAACCCCCATTTTCAAATCACCGTCCAGCTTCAGTAGCAAGCTATGAGTGGCCTCTACTGGCTGACCAAAAGCTACATAAGGCAATAAGCTTTTGCTATGAGTTAAAACCAGGGTAGCAAATCTGTGAAGAAATGCTAACAAAGAATTTGCTCATCAGTACCAGCTAATTCACCTACGTCATGACTAAAAATAAAAGGCAAACACAATATAAGTCATTTGTAGATAGGCAGCGTGTGTGTGTGTGGGGGGATTACATTCAGCCTTGGTGCTCCTAAGATTTGTCAAAATAGATACTGTAAATACAGGCATGCAATATGCGATTTTCCAAATACTGCCAAGGGAATTCAGCTGGATATACTGTGCTAGCTCTAAAGGTGGAAGCAAACGAAACTCAAGTAGTTTGTAATTTATTTTGCTTATATAACTTAAGACTGAACTACTTCAATTATGATATCAATGGTTTGATTTAGATGCAAAATTAGAAAGCATGTTGTCATCTGAGAAGATAAGAAACCAGAGACTACATAACTACTCTTTCCAGAAATGAGCAATATATTTGACCTTTTCCTTATTTATAAAAATAAAATACACAATAACAGCAACAAAAAAAAACACAAATTTGAAAGTACATCTATCGTCACAAAGGTGATCTAACATTTCCTGAAGGTACATAAATATACAGATTTTTTCATGAAAAAAGAAACACTAGATTTTCAAGTTAGTTTGTTGTTGGTGTTTTAATAAAAAAAAAATATATTAATTGTGGTCAGCACAACTTCAATAGGGGAGAGTAAAAGCAGTACAAAGCAATGTTAAAAAGTACTGAATAGATTATCACGCAATATCAGTATTCAAATGCAAAACTTATACGTAATTAGATTTAAAAGAAAAGAAAAAAAAGGAAAGCACCACCAGTAAGGAAGTAACTTTTTCCTTCACCTTTCTTTTCTACAGGAGTACGTACCTGATTTGCTATTTTCTCTCATTTTCATTGTAACTTATCAAGAGGGATTATTGTCAAACATAAGTGACTATTCACACCAAAAGGTGATTGCCTTCCTAAGTAGCAGTACTGTGCTCACACATGACACAGTATGATGTTTCCAACCTCCTGTTCTGAATTCAACCCCATTTCAGAATTCTACCCCATTTCAGAATTCAGTCCTATTATCTTGACTGCTCAAAATGGTTCACAGGGATATCTAGCTGACATACGAGATAACCCTCCATCTCACCAGACACCACTGGGATATGACATACTGACCCACAGTAAGCCCTGATGATTAGCCTGAAACATACACCATATAAATGGAGCTTCTAGTCAAATAATTTGTTTTAGTCTTTTCATTTTACTTGTACATTAAAACTCATTTTTAACTTGCTGACATCAATTCCATTAATCTATATAGCAATGAACATATTTACACATGTTGATGTTAGATTTCTGCTATTATCGGAAAGTACACGAAATGCATTCTATGACTAGAACGCAAACTGCAAGTATTGCCTTTTCATTTTCAAAAGAGAAAACAGATTTTAGTGAAATAAATTATAACTCAATGAAAAACAAACAGCCTACCTTGGGAATTGAACAGAATGTACCATTGCCTATATTGCAACGAAGCCCACAGTGTACCTTATAGCAAAAAGATCTGCAGCAGACAGAAGTACTACCACACTTCTAGCGTCTGAGAAAGTGGTTAGGACAAGCAACCAGAGAGGTGGATCGAACACGTCTGTAAGGATAATTCACTTTTCCTCTCATCTGCAAAAGGGTTTCCTATATTAGCAACAACAATTCTGTACAGTCAAAAAGTACAGAACCAGTCAAGTTTAATTTGCAGGAAAACCTTGTTATCTTTTATTTTTCACATGTGGCAATCAATGAGCTACATGTATATTACTGACTGGATAACAAAAAACAAACTAAACAATTTTCAGGAGAGCGAGCCAATAGAAAGATTGTGTGTAAAAGAAAGTTGTTTGCAGTATATATAAGAATTTCCCACATGAAGAAGATAATTCATGTACCAGAAAAAATTGATTTATTTTTTGGTAAGAGTGGAATAAAATAGCTTTCAAAATTTATATGGTTTGATAAATAACATGATAATAACATGTAAATATGATATTTACACATGTGAACATTCACCTTTTTGATTAGATAACAGTTAAAGAATTAGTGCCCACAAAACGGTTTGTGTTCATTTCAGGTGAAATTCCCTCCTACGAGAACCATCTCTGCCATCTGAACTTTTAATGTATAACTGTAACCACCATCTCAATTGTAAATGCCAGCAGAGATGATCAGGAGAAGCAAGTAGAAGGCTCAGAAATCAACTTTTCATTGGACACTTTTAAGGTCAAGATAAATTCTGGCTTAAGATCTCTTTACTATTTTTCTCCCTGAGCAAAGTGATGTAGAAATAAAATACGTTTTAAAATATATCACAATGTATATATTTTTTCTTTGCAAGACGCTCTCAAGCTTTTCCATCATCTTGTCTTCAAATATCAAATGTAAATAATTCATGACTTCTATTATAGAAGAAATGGAAACAAGTAGGTTCTAGTGGGCAGGGGGAAGGGGAAGAATAAATCAAAAGTGGGAATTCCACTCATACATTTTAAAAGAGACTGTCAAGCTTGTTAGGCTTAATAGTGTTCCCACATCAGGACATCAATGCTAAGATAAGGTAGTGTTGCACTTCAAAATTTCTAACATAATGCAGATACCAGAGATGTATTGCACCAAAACGCCATGAATGGATTGTGCGAAGTCACCATTAACTTCGATTTGGAGACTAAATGTATTTACCTTACTATCAAATCTATCCTTATCAGTAAGAGTGCTTCAAGGTTCTCTTTGTATGATATCAAGCCCTACATAATGGGAAACCACATTAGACTCTTAAGAAATCCTATAGATCTTTCAGTAATTTAAACTTGTTATGCTTCAAAACAATAGCTATGCCAAAAAGCTAATTCATAAAGGAAGGCAAAGCCTGTCTTCTAGGAACAGAATGATGGTTGCATCTGCTGTCTACTCCTCTAGAAAGATGACATATCACTACTATGTTTTTTTTGTTGTTGGTTTTTTTTTTTTTTGGTGTTTTCTGATTATTGAGATGAATATAAAATCCTATGGCTTTCATGGCACACTATATATTTCCTTGGTAGTTTTACAATGTTTTGTTAGAACAGTGGATGTTTGAATCCCTTTTCTTTGTTTGAAGCTCAAAGACACACTGATTAATCTTCTGTCCCATTCCCAAGATGACCGAGTAAATAACATAACCAACATGCTCAGTGCAGCGTTTGTCATTTAAGTTGGTTGTGGTAGTAGCCCAGGCACAGACTGCAAAGTGAGTTAAGTTTGCATTTCATTTGCTTACAATTCATATCTGTGACATTTGCTTATTAAATGAAAGTTTCAGGACTAGCACTGTTGTACATATCATAACTTCAGACAGGGTTGAGTTGTGCCATAAGATAGGCTTCCTGATAGTATCAGTAACTAGTTACCTCTAAGCTAGAAAAATACCAAACTCTTTTGAATCTTCATTAACTGATTTACTCTCTCGTTACCCAGTGAGACTATTCCTAAATTAAGGCAACACAGTTTCACATTTTTCTCTGAAAAAGGCAAAAACTGGAGTCATTGGTTCATACTCTAGATACAGGACTTCGCTCCGGTCATGTTCCTCACACATACAGGAAAGAAAAAGCAATGAACTTCCTCCTAGATCAGGTCAGAAGTGAGAAATATCTTAAAAGCAGATGTTACAAAAAAAGACTTATAGACTATACTGTACCATCCTAGAGCTATTTGGGGTCAAGCAAGGCAAGGGTATGATGTGTAGTAGTAAATATCAGTGCAGGAGATGAAACTGCAGACTAGGGGTACATTGAATATTTATGCAGAAAGAATAACAAAAACAAAAACAGAGCAATGAGGATAAAATAGTGTCAAAATGAACAGAGGGGTATTGGCAACTCTTGCATTTTTCTGAAGGTTTTTTTTGTTTTTTTTTTTTTTAGTTTGTGGTTTTAGTAGTTCAATAATTTATTCAGACTCAAACTTTGGGCACTATTATCTCTAATTTTTTCTTAAATATCTTTTCATATCAAATAATAAAAAAAACTTGGCTATCAGTTTTGAAACTTTTCTCCAAGAAACCAGTTGAACATAAGTTCTAATTATGATCCAAGGTATTTAAGTAACAAAACAAAATATATTTTGAGCTTGTTTTTGTATTTTTAAAATCATACCTATGTAGTGACCTTTATTGGGAAAAGTAAATGCCATCAAAGATTTGGGAACAATTTCAAGTTCTTCCTGCATGTAACTGTGTCAAGGAAAGTAATCAACTGAACAGAGAAAACTCACATACAATTTTGGGAAGCTATCAAAGCAGTTCACATTCAAAAAGAATATTCAGCTTACTACTGAACCTGAGGTCATCTCTCCAATACTGGGTCAGTAAGTGTTACCTACTTTGGGAATGCCCGTCCCTTGGGAAGAGTCAAAAAACAGCACTAGTTGCACAGATCAAAACAACTCCTCAGAAAGCAAAGGGCATGATTTAACGCTTAATCTTCAGAAAAGTCCTCCCAGCTCTAAAGTTAAGTGATGCAGACCTATTCCAGTTTTAACTAGATCATCCTTATTTTTAACTAAACTAGGTTCAAACAATATCCAGTGTCCTGAACCTTGAATATTTCATATTCAAGGTCCCTGCCATAGGCAAGGACGCCACCCACTAGATCAGGTTGCCCAGGGCCTCATCCAACCTGATGTTGAACACCTCCAGTGATGGGGCATCCACAACCTCTCTGGGCAAATATGTATTATTAAAAAAAAATGCATTATTATTATTATTTTCAAAAGGCATCAATAAAAATATTTACCTCAACTCCTTCCATAGCTAAATACTATACCTGAATCTCTGGTACCAGGTAAATGAAGTGGGTGAATTCCTATTCCCATGAAATCTTTTCAGAAATATCTTTGGCATCAGTCCATTACAGGAATTAATTTTCAATTTTTGATTTCACTTGCAGACGTGTGAGATCAGCTGTGGAGCTTCAGCCCTAATCAAAATCCTGCTTACTTCTATCACCAGTGGAAGGAAATATAGAGTAGAAAGATTTTGGGGAATGAACTGCAGTTCTCAAAGTTAAAGCCTATTAGCTCCAGAAGTTTCCATATTGAGCTACTTCAAGTTAGATTTTGTGGCTACAATTGGTAACGATATATTTTCCATTTGTACTTTAGCTTAAAGTTTCTTAAGTTACTTTCTAAAGAAACTAAACTAAGTTACTTTCTTAAGAAACTAAAGTTTCTTAAGTTACATTGCATGATCCACCATTACAACATACTTTTATCCTGATATATGATTCCTCTTTCCTATTGTGAGAATTCTGCATATTCATTGAATTCTTTGAATTGATTCCTTTCATCTTTAGATAAGATCTTAGCGTGCAAATGTAAAATAAGCATACAACACAATTTGGTGCTCTGGATTGATTCAAGAATAAAGTAACATCCTATTTTGCTAAACTTAAATATTTATTTCTGCAAAATTGAACATTCCAGACTCTTCTCTTCAACATCCAACTGGACACAGCCCTGTGCTCCCTGCTTCAGCAGAGGCTGAATCACCTGGCCTCCAGAAGTCCCTTCCAACCTCACCTGGTCAAAACCAAAACAGAACAAAAAAACATTCAAAAAAACCCAACACAAATAACAAAAGATAACAACAGCAGCTAAGGAGAATATCAGCTTCAGAAATTTCAGTGTCTGTTCTCCTATTCAGAGTCAATGAATGCCTTCATGTCAACAACAACAACAATAATAGACAAAATCCAGTATTTCATTGTCCCTGCATGAAAAATATTTTCTTTCCAATGTGCTTTAGGATTCTGATCCTAAAGCAGAACCTCAGTAAAGTTCTGAGCCTCAGTAAGGAAACAATGGATTTAGAATTGGTGTTAATCCCCACCACCTACCAATTTAATACAATTCTGGAAAAGCAATTCCTGAAAGCTCCAGCAGTATAAATTTTCACACTTCCTTGGGAGTCAGATTAAGTAAATGAGTAACATCTTTTTTTGAGATAAAAATCTTATTCCTAATACAATGGAGTTCTTTCCTTCAAGTTTTGGAATACATTTCTTCACCCACCAGAAAGCTAAACCTACAGGCAGTGCAGTAGATAACAAAATGTATGGTAGACTAAAAAAAATTTTGTCTGAAGTTTACACTGAAAAGAACATGCTTATTTCATAACAGCGTGGGAAGAGCATCTTTAAATAGTAAATTACATCCCTGCCTAAGCCCACGAAACCGCAAATTCCGACACTTTAAACTAAGTTGCAGTTCTTTGACAAAGCCCCCACCTCTAGCATTACACAAGACAATGAACAATACTAGAAAGATGCTACACACTGCATATTGCTTTCAGCTCTATAACTTCTGATTCAGCATCATAGCATCATAGAATCATAGAGGTTGAAAAAGACCTCCCAGATCATCTGGTCCAACCATCACCCTACCACCACTATCACCCCCTCTTACCCTTATTTAATTTTTTGAAGGAACTAGGCTTTCGGTTGGTATAAATATGCGCATCAGATGAGCTACATTTAATTGATAAAACTACAATCCTACTAGCTGAATAGCCAGTTCTCCAGTGTTTATGTTTCTGGGACAGTAAACTTTGAATAGATTTGAAAGAAGAAAGAAGATCCAGAATACCGCATCTTCCTCCACATTGTTATACTGTAACATTTATATTTAGCAGTGAGAAAAGACTAGTTGGCTTGTATTTTCAAAGTAGTTATATACATTTAAACTATAAATATCTTTTGTTTCTTTGGCAAGAACAGACTGCTGATGTTTTGAAAAAGGCAGCTGCCACATTGTTCCCTGGGTGCAACACAATGGCAGGTCAAACTTTTGTTCCTCTTGTCCTACAAACAATTTTCAAGCCCACGCTCAATAAATAAATTTGGTCTCAGCACTCCCAATCAGGGCTGCACAATCCCCTCAGTAGCAGACCTATGATAAATGGACTTATTTTCCCAAATCAAACACTTGAATTTAAATTCAGATGAGTTAATGCAAAGGTCAACATTGTAATCAGTTCTTTTGATCTTTATAGAATTTCTGGAGTAATACATAATAAATCTGAAACAAGGCAATTTGCAGCTCTGTATGTGTGGCTGGTAATAAAAATCTTAACGATTAGAGCCTTTATGTACTTAGGGAACGTTTTATAGTAATAGCTATAGTGAGAGCCTCAATGCATGGGGAATGATGGCAATAGATAACACTGAAAGACATGATTGCTTGATTGTTTATATAGTTTATACAGTATGTATAGATTATACATTATAAATTAAAGCACAATGTTTCTGAAGAGCCTCTCAATGTTTTTATAATATTCTATTTTGGATTAGTACCCTCCACAAAATATGATCTTGATAAAAAAACTTATGAATTTAACAAAGATTTCACATACTGAGAATTTTATTATTTCACTTAGTAGTATATTGCTTCAGCAAATTTTAAAGAAAATAAGTAATGAAAATGTTTGTATGCAAAGCATATACGTGTCTTAGTACTTCTCTAAAAAAGGAAGATTCTTTTTATGAAAGCGTGCATTTGGAAATATAGTATGTCACATCTCTTAGGAACACAAAACTGATCATTAGACAAAAGGTATTCCAAATGAAGATTCGAATGTACAAAACTAGAAGTGTATTAAAACATCAGAAATTATATGAGGAAATTGTTAAGATAAAGAGGGTAGAAGTCAGAAAATATTTTTAAAATGCTCCTTTAATTTTACAGCTATCTTGCTAATCATCAGATAACTAGCCAATTGGTTACTAATCTGTAAAAAACATCTTCCTTTTCCAATATTCAAAAAAGAAATGAGGCAGATAAGAACCGATATCACAGCACACCTTCCACAAACGCATTATTATGAAGTGGAGAGAATAAAGATTATAGTTTAGGAAGTGCAGAAATAATACTTTTCCAGGAAAACTAAAACTAAGCAACTGTCAGCACAGGAAGGACCAAGAGTTCATCTATGGAAATCACAATTGAAGATCCTGCTATCAGTTAGCCTGCATCTATTCAGAGAGATTGAGAGAGAAAGAAAATTTACTATTTGTTTAATTTCTGTACTCAGAAGTCTCTTCATGGAAGACACAAGCATCTTTTTGGCAAAAGTAAAACTCTTCTTTATTTCATTCTGAATTCACTGTGAGTTAATTATAGGAAAACACACACAGAAGTATTACTGATTCTAAATACTTATTTTTCACAAACAGCAAGGCTTATTAGTTTTGATGCAAGACACCATTTCTTCCATAATAAACAGAGTACTTGACAGTGATCCTCTTGGCATGCTTGAAAGAATGTCTTAAGTCTCATCAGCCAAGATAACACTACTGCTTTAATACGAATGCACTTGCTGCATCATGTAAGGGTTATGAAATACATCTAAGCCTTAAGAATTCTCTAAAGAATCTGACTTGATACTGCATGACAGGTCCATTAAAAGTTATCATTAGTCAAAAATCAATACGCCACCTAGTGTATATATAAAATGGATTAAAATCACAGCTGATCATCTTCCGAAATAATTACGTATGGGGAATCTTCTTTTAATAGACATTCCTTGTGGCACTCCATAGGACTTTTATAAAGATTCTCAAAGGGAAAAAGTCAAGAATGCAAAACTGGAAAAAAAGGAAAGCATAGCAAATACTATGCAGGTAACGTAAAGGCTGGTATTGGGGCAAGAAGAGACAAATTGGTTTTCACAGCTCTCAAACTGTCTTGCGAGCTGAAAAAGACTCCTGTTTTTTGGTGGTTATGAATTATTTTGTTAAACTGACATCTTCTTTTCTCAGAAAATACTGGCTTACCAAAACTTCGTTGAAGGGGATGGACCCAACGTCCCATCCCACCCAAGGTCCACCCAACTTCACTCTCTTCCATGCCCTTTCACTCTCGTTTCTTGTACAAAAAGCTGACAAAGACACATGACACAAAACAATCCTTAATCTCATGAACAGGACACTTTCTTGGAACACACAACCAAACAGTTGTGATGCGACACTGATTCCTCACATCTTAACTTACTAACACACCACAGTGCTGGCTTAGTATAAAAAGGCAAAGTATGACATACAAGGCTTCAAATACAGAAATTTACTATAGAGAAAAGCACCTACAATGTCACCTATGATTGCTGAAGTAACAAATCAGGATTGCAAAAAGGTAGATTTTGATTTAAAAAAAAAAGCAAAAAGAAAAAACTTTCCTATGATGATGATCACTGAGCAAAATGCATAGGGAGGTGCCAAGGACAGAGATTCTTCGGCTATATAACACTGAGGGACTTAGTATTTTGAACCAGAAAGAAGGTGAGTGATAATGCAAGTGAGTAAGAATGACTAAAGATCCCATCATCGTAGTAGAAGAGCTGCTTTTGCTTTTACTGTTGTGGTGGCAGCTTGACTGTATTCACAACAAGGGTACTTGAACAATCAAAAGGAAGCAAAGTGAAACTAATCTCAGTACCCTGTACACAGAGCTACACAGAAAAACAACCCACACAAAAGCAAGGTAAAAAAGTCACTACTACCCAGAAACAAGTTATGAATCTTAAAGCAGATTTTAAACTCAGATAAATCATTGCATTTATTTGTTAATAGCTACAAAAACAGATTTGGAAGGATTCTGAGAGAAAGAAAAGCACCTGAAGTATGAAAGAAATGGGTAAAAGAAGGCAGGGGATTGCAAAGACATTCGGCCAAGAAAACAATCTTTGTAACCACACTCTAAATGGATATAAACAGGCAAAATGATTTTGTCAAGACTAGACAAGAAACCACAATCAAAAATAGAGAAAGATGGGAGCCTGAGCAAAAGATTAAAACTGTGTAGAAAGACTGAAAAAGACAGGCTGCTTCTTAGCAAGACAGCCCAAATAACACGATTTAGAAAGAAAGCTAAGTCAAAGCTGACACACACTATTGACTGATATGACAAGGTTGGGAACATTCCCCATGGTTACTAAAAAAAGGGAGTGCCGTATGTATTTAACCAACCAACCAGCCTCCTATCCCCAACAACGGCCCAGATGGTACACAAGAATATTAGATGTGATGGTGAAGGTCTGTGTGAGGTGGGAATAAAGACTAGTTATCGGTAACTTTTTGCTGTAAAAAAATTATTTGTGCTTTGCTAAAACAGTGTTTACGGGAGGTGATTGTCCCCCTGTACTCTGCTCTGGTGAGGCCGCACCTTGAGTACTGTGTTCAGCTTTGGGCCCCTCACTACAAGAAGGACATGGAGGTGCTTGAAAGAGTCCAGAGAAGGGTTACGAAGGTGGCGAAGGGCTTGGAACACAAGTCCTGTGAGGAGCAGCTGAGGGAACTGGGGTTGTTTGGTCTGGAGAAGAGGAGGCTCAGGGGAGACCTCATTGCTCTCTGCAACTGCCTGAAAGGAAGGAGTGGGGAGCTGGGGGTCGGCCTCTTCTCACAGGTAACTAGTGGTAGGACTAGAGGGAATGGCCTCAAGTTGCACCAGGGGAGGTTCAGGTTGGAAATGAGGAGACATTTCTCCTCAGAAAGAGCAGTCAGGTACTGGGACAGGTTGCCCAGGGAGGTGGTGAAGTCACCGTCCCTGGGGGTGTTCAAGGAAAGGTTGGACGTGGTACTTCCGGACATGGTTTAGGGGGTGATAGTGGTGGTAGGGTGATGGTTGGACCAGATGATCTTGGAGGGCTTTTCCAACCTTAGTGACTCTATGATTCTATATTGAATTCTTTCTGTTATTCCATCTGTTGGCATATTGTTATCCCAGTTTCAGCTATATCATCATGAATATTTCCTACCTGTTCTCTTAGCAGAGAAATTCTATTTCTATTCAACTTGAAACAGTAATAGTATAACATCATTTTTATATTAAATATTTATTTTAAACATATAGAATTTATTTTAAGCATATAGAATTCCAGATATAAACTTGCATTTAGCTGGCATATTAAAGCCCCGTTCCCCCTACCCTCCCTCAATACGCAACTGTAATTTAGTAATTGAACATTTTGGTAGTATAATTGGTACAAACACATAACTTGCTAAGAAATACAATAATTAAGATGTGCAATTACACGATTATCATATGTAATTGCTAAAAATTTAGGTTGACGTGATGGAAGACTGTTTTAAGAAATTCCAGTCTTTCACAATTTATCATCCAAATAACTAGTACATATCGCAGATTTAAATGATAGAATGTTTATCCTCCACAATGCAACTGCTTTCAAATGCTAACAGCACAGATAACAGAGCATCCAGGTAATTTAAAATATCAGTAACAACATATGTCTAGTTGAAGGAGTCTGAGGATTTTCATGAAAAAAGTCTAGATTTTCAAGGCAGTTCCTGGTGTAGAGATGCTCGTAATGTAAAAAGTGCTTTTGCTCATCACATTAGAAAAAAAAAATAAATTGCAATACTTATGTACAAAATCCCCCTAATGAGGTACAACCATAACCATTTCCATTTTTAGATTTTTATTAATATTTTTTAAAAATAAACACTAGTGGAATACAACAATACCAACAAAGCAGGAGTAAATCTGTTTTAACATGCTTGGATTGGCATAACATTTTGAAACCCTGAGCAATTTTTTATGGTATAAAGATCAACTGAGGAACAGTTATAAAAAATGGAAGTGATTGTTGCAAGTAAAAGTTTGAGAGTGCTTAAGGTATGAATTACAATAGTACTGCTGAGAAGAGACTAAAAGACTTCTGACAGAAAGTACTTCTATCATCATTTTAGTTAGAGGTTTTTATGAACCAAATTATGATTTTATTTTTTTATTTTTAAACATAATAGGAGGATTGATAGGGTGTTGTAGAAGAGCAACATTACCGCACAACAGGTGCTAGGTGACAAACACAGTAGTTACAACTGATTGTGAGGTAGTGAGCTGACTGTGAGAATATCAACACTTTACACACAGGTTTTTACAAATACATCGCTGGCAGTCATCACTGTCCAACATATTATCGAGAATATTTCATCATAAACTGCATGTATTCACTGGTCCTCTAATTCAATTAATAAATAACACTATAGTTTAGATTATTGCTTCCAAATTAATCAGAGAACCCACTGGAGTTCTAGATGCTGCTCTTGAATATCAGCACACTGGGGAGATGCAAAATATTCTGATTCTCTTAAGATGCTATTCAAAATAGGACCAGTTCAAAAACCTACAACTTACTAGTTGATCAGAATTTTGAACAGTCTTGAGAATGAATTTTACTGTCAGGGACCTAAACTGACTGACAGAGACACTCAACAGAAGCAAAAGGGAATATATATATATATATAGATAGATAGATAGATATTTTTTTTTTTTTTTTTTAACATTTTCTTTAAAATACTTTTAAAAAAAATGTAGCCATAAACCAAAGTGAAGAAGGTGCAGTGTTATCTGAGCACTATCCTACCTGCATTGTATCAACTAATATTTATTAAAAAAAACATTTTGTTACTGAAGGATAATTAAAATACGTACAAACAATCCCATGCGTAGATCCATGCATTATAACAGACCGTCACTGGAAAAAACACAGAAATAATTCCAGAAGGGAAATCTAGGAATCTACATTCTCCTTCCTTGCTTTGCTTCCTGTCCTACTTTCCATTCTGCTCAGTGACACAGCATCAGCAAGGAAGAGAAAAAGGTGTCCACACAAAACATAAGCTGGCAGTTACGGAGACTGTTGGCTGAGATGCAAGATGTGGGCTAGAGAGAACTTCTAGCAGGGATAAGCAGTGAACTTAGAGCTTGCACTTTTCCTGTTCAATACAAGAAACAGTAAGAAAGTATGCGAAGACCAGATGATGCTTCTGCCACTACCACTACAGCCATTGCTTCCAAGAACACCTATGTTTTTCATTACCCCTCACATGAGAAGGTTCAGGAATCTGAATTTTTTTGTCAAGAAAGAAACTTGCCTAAGAACCCTGCCTCAAATGCCCAATCTGCTGTAAAGATTGGGTTTCAGACACAATTTTATATTTGCTAGTTCTGCGTGTCTCTTCATTCTGTGTGTCTTTTTGGTCTGACATGCTGAAATGCCTAATGACCTACATATGACCTACACGTGAAGGAACAGAACAAAAAAAAAAACAAACAAATTTTTATTGTACTCTAGCAATGAGAAGCCAACAAGGTATTTATTGTATTAAAGTTTGTAGGTGTTTACATCTTTTAAGCCTTACAATCTTCTAAGTAGCAAAGATAAGTAGCAATGCAGCTGCCTTTTGGAAAAAATGCTGCTAAAAATTACTTTATCTTCTAAACAGTGCAATTAAGATCTGATAGGCATAGAAAATGAAGACATCGAGGTGAAAATAGAAATGAAGAGAATTATCTTCCTTCAACCACAAACATGCATCAATTCATTTAGACAGACTTTAAGAATTTGCAAGTATATGGAGAAATATTTTTATAATAATTTTTCTATAAAAGGTGTAGACACCATTAAGTGCTAATACTTACTCACTACTTACATTGCCAGTTAACGTCAAAATATATCTTAATATGTTTAATATCACCCAGATACCATTTACTGCATCCATTGTTACAAAGAAGAAAAAACAGAAGCACTTTAAAAAAGAAAATCTCCAAATTCTTTCCACTCTGTTCCCTGTCCCAAGTCCCACCCTGTGTCCCTGCTTCTTCAGTTCACGCACGCTCTTGTATCCAAAAATCCAACTCAATCCCAACAGTACTAGGGATAGAAATAAGCACAGAAAGGAATAGAAATAAAACATATGTGTTACAAACACACTACTGACTTCTTCAGTCACAAATTATTAGTATGTGTGAGATTATCTTTTTGCTTCCATGTTTCTACTGTCTTCAGTATTTAAAATTGTAAAGTTCCCAGGGTCTAGAATTACTCTTTTATTTTTGTATTGTCCATCCTAATTAGAAGTTGACGCTTTGTGGTTATACGGTTTCATGATGAATTTATTTAGCTTATTTCCTTAAAAATTCCAAATTTATTTTGCACATAAAATGCACAAACAAAATCATCTTATTGTTAAAAGGAAAAAAAAAAAAAAGAACAACCCTTCATTAGTGTGTCTAGCATGGATTTATTCCGATTGCACAAAACTAAATTGTACTGTAAAATACCTGCTCTGGGAGCTTGTGTATGGGGGTAGCATCCATGTTCAACAGAGGATTTCAGCTGGACAATGATGAAAAGTCCATATGTTACAGTGCCACCATAAATTATGTTAGAACGTATGGTCAGGCCACAGAGGGGCTCCAAAAATAGGTTAGAAACAGCTCTCTGACTGAAAACAAATTGCCTAAACTCCAGTATGAGAAAACAGTGTTCTTGACGTATATTTTCATGTGGCTACTGCTGTTTTGAGCTAAGTCTACAGAGATGGAAACCAATATGCCAGTACTTTAAATTCGGAAGTTGCTATTCCATCAAGACTCTAAAATGCAGAGAAATCTGCATGTGTCTGATGCCTCCAGGCTCAAAGATTTATTATGAAATAAAGAAAACATGAGTGATCATATGTCAGTTTGCCTGGACATCAGCTATTGAACCTGCTATTATGGAAGGACAGAAATCTCAAAAGACTTTTCTTTTAATCATCACAGACATTAAAATGTTTGTTTGACAACTACTCTCACAGCTAAAGCGTATATAAAACGTTAACGCTTCTGAAATATATACAAAAGAACATACAAACCAGAATAATATTCTCCCATTGCACTTAATACTCTCAAAATTAAAAGAACACCTGACTCTACATATCTATAATGCATCACTTCACAAGTTTGAATCTTTTAAAGCTGGGATTAAGCTGTGTAAGAACCTACCATGAATGTAAAATAAGACAGCTTTACAGAAGAAACTGCTGTTAAGCTGCTTGCAATCCAGATACTATAAAATTCTAACCTCTAATAAAATAACCTTCATTTTAAAATGATGGCATCTGAGGGGAATTTTTTTTCATTCCACTAAGTATCTTAAAGCACAAGAACAAAACAAATCCACAAAGTGCAATTATATTGACTTCATGAATTACTATTCAATAAACTCAATTGTTTTCTGTTGAAGAATTGCTACACCTAAGGAGGGAAAAAATAAATCAATCTGGGATTCACTGATTAACATGTTATGTTGATTAATCCTATGATCTCAATGAAAAGTCTGAAGATCAAACGAATATTAGATAAGCTGCCATGTTAAACCAAGTTTTCACGTTTTTATTTACAGTGTACAACAATTTTTTGAATAATCCTTCATGCTTGTCTAACAGATACATTTGAAAGCTACACATATGATGTAAACTCAAAAGAGTTGTATTTAGCAGAAAGAAATATTAAATTAAGATGCATTAAGACAATTAGGATTTTTAATAATTACAAGAAACTTGCTGGGGGCTAAGCAACCCTACTATGCTTTTTTACTAAGCAACTATGCTTTTGTATTTTTGCCAATTTGCATTGTATTTTGATATTTTCAGGTAATCTTAAGCATGCTACAGAGAAAACAGAAGCAAAAATTCTACCTTGCATGCTTTTCTGAATCTTTTTCCATTTCTACCTTAATGTTTTCAGTAACTTGGCACTGACCTGTCTAACTTGACTTCCTGGCTCAAAAAAATAAAAAGTTCTATTAATGCAGAGATGACGATCACTTCTTAGGAGATCACCTTTGGCTAAGGTAAAACAGAAGCTTGAAGTAAATGAAAAATTTAGTTATTTTAATTGCCATTGCTGTACCAAACAGCACAAAGCCATATTGTCCCACAGCATGAAGTGATCAGATATCTGCCCAAGATGATGGACAGCTCTGGCCCAGTGAACAGGCAAAAAAATCCCATTTACTCTGTGCCAGATGGGACCTACTGGACGCTTCAGCGCAAACAACTCATCCTTCTTCAGACCTTCTTGTCCGACTCTTGAGCTAGCTCCAGCTGATAATGATGGATATCAAGGCTACAGTAAAGTGGGTGACAACAGCAGCCTTGTTATAACTGCCAGTCTTTCAGTCTTGTCATTATTACACATTGAAGATTTATTTGAGTTTATTGTTGTGCACTGGGTCTAGCCATTTACAATTCATCACCTACTACAGAAGGTTCAAGATAGTGGCCATAGCTATAATTGCCACCTCCACCTGCTTCTGGAAATTATGAGGTCACTTGCTAGGGCAGCCTAACATCCACAGAGCTCTGCAAGTCCTGACAAACATCTGCAGCAAATATCACTGCTGTTACTCTTGTACATTTGGAACCATTATTCTGCACATTTTGGAGTGCTGGGTTTCACCTATAGTTATGGTGCACACATGCTTCAGAGCATCCCTGAAGTCCTTTTGCAAGGTAGTAAAACTTTACACCTGCTTCATGATCCAGCCAGTCTGTGTCCTAGTTCTCATGTATTTGTAAGCTAATAGCTATTTTATGTAGCTAAGATGAACTAATGTTATCCTAAGTACAATAGGACTGTACCTTTAAGATAGGTTTTCTTAAGACTACAAAATAACATGATGCAGAATGTGCTGAGGTAAAATAAATCAAAAATACACAGCTTAAGGAGAAAATCTTTGAAAGAATCATGTCCTTTTATCATGGGTTTCTCACTGCACAAACATTTTAGAAGTTGAAATGGATTACTTATTGCTTAAGTTTTTACCAGTACACATTCAAGTAGATGAACGTTAAATTCCTTCCAAAAATGCAAATGTTGTCTTGCCAGAACACTGTTTCCTCATCGTCTCTTCCATTCCTACTACCCAATGAAATATTTTCTGGTTTTACTGTAATACTCAATAGCCACTTTTTTGGATTTTTTTTTTTTCATTATTAGAACAATTACTATTATCCTACGTGAAAATTTTGTAAAGCATGGATTTCTCTACTACTAGCTGTCCTGGACAGTTTATTAAGAAAACCTACTAATTTCTCTAATGTCCACAATATTCTAAAAATATTAAACTCAATATATGGAAACCAAGAGTGATGCTTCTGTTGTTCATTACAGGCAGTCATTTAGGGAGGGAGGGAACAAGCCAAGGTTTTAGCCAAGGGACTTCATGAAGGAGAAGAATTAAAATTCTCTTCAGTCTTAAGATGGAGTGAAGGTCACCAATAAAGAGGGTTAACTAGGACCTCACAGTATGTAATAAGTAAACACAGCAGAAATGCTTTTACCTAAAAGTCACTCAGAAGATGCAGCTTTAGAAAACAAAATGCAAGTCTGATCTGGTTAATGGATGTATGTGCTGCTTAAGCCCAAGAAAAAAGGTGTTAAGTTTTCTGGTATTGTTAGATTGGCAGTATCCTCCCAGTTCCTGTATCAGCTGTATTACGTTAGGGAGAACTGTTACATTTCTGAAGAATTTAATAAGTATAAACTTACTACACACTCTCAGACTTACAGGACTATCATATGAACATCAATGTTATTAAAAAAAATAGTTCAGGGTTCAAGTCAGTCATTAAAAAGGTATTTTCCAACAATCTCATACAGAACTGCAAACATACACTGATTAAATTATTCAGAACTCAACATGACCCAGCATTATTAAAATATTACTGATGGATTTACACATTTCACTTTCAAGTAACTCCTTTCATCCTGGAAAAGCTTTGTAGGGTCTTTTTTTGTGTGTGTGTTTTTTTTTTTCCTTCCCTGATGTCCAACAAGCAAGAGAAGTACAGAATTGTCTTCAAGTTGTTTGTTTCTTTTTAAAAGTAGAATTATTTAATTTCTAAGTAGAGAACCATCTAATAACGTAAAAATTCTTTAAGATCCCAATAATAAGATTTCCAGTAAAGGTGAGTATTTTTCCTACACTATAAGATACAAATAGTATCTAAGATACAAATAGTCAGTATCTTAAATAGTTATTTAGACAGTCTTACATCATTATTTCATTTGTTTGAAAGTGTAAATCAGGGCTTAATTTTATCAGGTCCAATTATGAATTAATTCTACATTACTAATTTTAAAAACACATATTGAAGTTTACTAAAAGATCTGAGAATGAAAGTGTATATTTGCTTTGAAACCTGAACAAGTATGGGGAGTTAGCAAACATAAAAGTTTAATGTTGTTTAACTCCAATCAGTTAAACATTATGATTTTTTATTTTTTTTTACTTTTGAAATGTATTTAATGCAAAGCAAACTGGCTTAGTCTATTTTGGAATTTCACAATTAAAAATATTTTCCTATTTTAAATGTACTAAAATATTATTTACACTACAATTAATGCCTGGTTTGATTAGTAATCTGAGAGGCTGGTAAGAGTCTGAGTCCTCTGAAATACAAGATGGTCATTACAAGGATATCAAACTTCCCAGGTTCCACTTAAACATAAGTTGTATCTGCAAGGAGACAGTGTAGTCAAGAAACTAAGATTTCAGAATCTATTTTTTGGCAAATATATTGCATGTATTTTGTGAGCAGTGTTACCAAATAATGCAATTTTCTTTTTTTTTTTTTTTTTTTTTTTTAAGAAGAGCTGTGAAAATTGTCCCTCCAGCCTTGGGATTAATGACAGATTTTGAAATTGGAATTTCTCTTTCTCCCAGCATATTGTTAAGGTTTGTCTTGTCTCATGTGTTACTTCTGTAGCTCACCGCTTTTGGGCAGGAACACACAAATCCAGATTGTTGCTTTACAATATCAGAATGAAAAACTAACTGGTTTTATTTCAGTTTTTGCAATTGCAGCAGAATTAAAAAAATAGGGATCTTGAAAGGAGACTGCAGAGTATTTAAGGGAAAAGCAACAACTGAGGAGGCCACAAAAAAGTGTCAGGCCAAATGGCATTAGCCATGCCTAGGCCTTCAGTTCTGCACTAACAAGCAAAGCTGGCATTCAAGAAGCCAACCTGTAAAGAGAGGTAACACTGCTTTTATTTGACACGGCATCCCTGCATGCATTGCCTTCACTGTCTTTGGGCATGCTAGATCCTATGAAAAAATTATATTTACGCATTCTCTTACTAGTGTCGCCATACCAGGTACACCTCCCACTGGTTGTACACTACAGTTCAAGAGATTTGACTTGGTTTATTTTTGAATTTTTTACATTGGAAAAAAGTTTCTTTCTCCCTTATCAGCCATTTTTTCTGGTTGAAGGGAACACAGCAAAGGAAAATACCAATGTTAACCATCTCCAGGAATGAAGCCTTAATTAAAAGGAATCCATAACTTTTTAACAAGTGATTAAGAATCCCACAGTTAAACAAAAGTTACTTAAAAGCATGCATGCACGATCAAAAAGTAGAAGATTTAAACCTAGGTATTTGCTAAATCAAATATTTATTAACAAAGTATTCAATGGCATTTCCAATAAACTTCAATCCCAACAGAAAACTTAAAGAAAACTTAATATATTTTGGATTATAAAGGGCCCTTTCATTCATAACGATCAAGAGGCATGAAGAAAACTGACTGGTACATGTCTCTATGTGCTTTCAGTAAAGAGATTACAAGAAAATGGATGTCAAGAATCCTAGAGGAAGTATTAATTAATGCTGAAAAACATAAATAAAATAGTGACAGAAATGCTATGTTACAAATTACTAAAGTAGCTTTAAAAAGTTTTTTTTTAATGCTTTAATTTGACATGTGATAAAAATCATCACTTAAAAAAGATAACATTATTTGCAAATTGAGCAAGAGGACCTGATGATAGCCATATATAATCAGTTGTCACCTTGCAGCTCAATTAGCCCTCATGTAAAAATGAGGCATGTAAGGAGAAATGAGGTTTTGACATTATCTCTGCCAGCAAGATAATTACACAGCCTTCATTTAACAGTAGGGCAACACTACTGTAGCAACAAATTAACTCAGCTCCATTTGCAATTCATGGTGTGTTTTCTCATTTAATACCATTTGTCTTACCCCAAGTGAATGTTTCCATTAGTTTTCCTCATCACAGCAAAATACTCTTTGACTTCATACATTACATCACCAACTACTTTAGTTCCAGAAAACTTTCAGAAAGCTGTATAAATTTGATTAAATGATTCCCCTTCCTACCCTCCTAGTTTTTAACTAAACCATTCTATTTTTGGTTTACAGCCAAATAATAATACAGCAGGTGCTTTTGGATTTAATGAGTAAGGAACTGATTCCATTCCACATTCATTTCATTACTTGACATCAAAAGCCCCCACCTCCTGTGCTTTATGAAAATATGTAACTGATACGAGTGTATTCATACAAGTCCGAACAAAACTTCACCAGTGTTGGTAACTAAAGTGATACACGTTGTATAATGGAAATGTAATGAAACAGAACAAGTTTGTACGTAGCACTGAGACCAAAGAAAAGGCAGATATGACATCGTGTATTTATGTTCAGAAAAGATACACAAAATTTTTCTTTTTTGAAAGCATAGCTATAGGTAACGTCTGAATGGAGCTGTGAAGAGCTCCTTACTGCAAATACTAACCATTCATGTACAAAACTTAAGAAGATCCTTCTTGACAGCAATAAGCTAGCTCTACATGTGGTTTTACAAGTTTTAGGAATAACCTTCTGGTTGCTAGACTGCAATCAACTAAGCAGAAACAACTACCATAAAAGCTTGAAAATTACCTTGTTTTGTGGCCTAAAAAAATGTTTGCATACTATTGTATACATTATGATTGATAGTCATCACTGATCAATTGCTGATCCCCTTCCTGAAGGGAATATCAATAGCTTCAAGCCCTTTCTAAATCTTTTAAGAAAATCTGTCTTTGAAAGGAAGATTGACTCTCCGTAGGAATTTCAATGGCACTGGAACTAGACAACATATGAGAACTCCGTCGAATGTCATTCCGCAGGAACTGAAGAAATTAATTAGCAATTCCCAAAGTTGATTTCTCAGCATCCTCATAACAACTACTTCTTTGTAATAACACCTTTTTTATTAGGTATGCAAAGCTCCAAGATGATTTATAAATTAATTATCTTCTCAAGAATTCCTACAATTTTTCCTACAAATTCCTACTATAAAAGTACTACAACTACTATTGTGCTGACAAATACATAAAGGAGGTAGGAGGGGATCGTCCATCACAGTGACAAGCCATCATAAAAATAACCCACCCAGAACGTGTAGGCCTAAACTTAAAATGGTCACTGTTGCTAGTACAAATTGTGGCAGCTTAGAATGGCCAGTTTTCTCAAACGCAAGGTCCCTCTTTGTCTACTTATGAAATATGGGGCTATTACTCTCTACATCAATACACAAATTTTGAAAAGAAGATATTCATTGGTTTTTAATCACATACTGTAAAAGATTAGCTGTTTTTTGCACCAGTTGTAGGTCTCTTATCATTCTCATCATATTGAAAGCTTATCCAACAGATGTCCTCCTCTTACCCTCCAGTAGTTCTTTGTGTGCTCAAGATTAACACACTATCACAATGTTGTTTCTGCATTAACCAGTGCAAGATATTTGGAGAAGTCTTTGTTGCCATAAAATAAGGAAAGTTGCATTAACGGCATTCAAATTGTGTTCACTTGCAAGGAACAAGAGCAAAATACGATGCCAGCACTTTGTGTAAGGTATTCCATGCAAAAGCTAATTAAAGGGTTTGAAAAACGGTATTATAGATACTCTTTTGAAACTTTACTTCATTCAAAACCAGCTACCAATGCTGTGCTGAATGTCACCTTTTTGTAGTAAGAATGAACAACCTCTCTGATAATAATCTAAACCACTTAAAAGAAATAGTTATGTTTTTCAAAGTATTTAACAAACAGGAACTCTGTGCTTGTCAAAGGAAAGCAAAAACTATTTTCCAAATTAATTAAACAGAATACTAGATAGAACTGACACACAGATGATTTATCTAACTTAAGTTCACAAGATATATTTAGCCTATAGTAAAAGAAAGGGTGTCACTTTTTGTTACACGATTCCAAGGTGACTGCTTATATTTTGAACTGCTAGGCTAATTCTAGCCTGAGCACAAATCTGTCTTTTATTTCATAATTAATTCTCAGTGTCAAAACCAGTAGATGTCTTTTTTTTTTTTTTTTTTTTTTGATCAACCTCCTCTGTCTGCTAATTACAGCACCATAAGAATCAGGCTTGAAAACAGAACAGCACTGTGGTAGTATGAAAGTACAGAAAGAAACTTCTGAAGGAAACAGAATTCAGACTCAAGCAAGCAAATAAGTAAATTGAGCTCTTACCAAGCCAAGCTGTTATCTTAGCATCTAAAACAAACGGTACTGCTTTAAATAAACAAAGATCATATTTTATCTTGTTACCCAAAGTATTTCTACACACTGTGTGTAACCTCTACCAACAAACATCTGCTAGGGGTAGAATGGTAAGTGGAGAAGTGAAAAGAAGTTGCTGAAACATACAGCTAGCATTGGTGTTCTGAATCACTCTTTGAAAGTCTCACTGTTTACCTAAGTGCCGAGATTCCAAAAATAAATTATTTTATTTAGACCCTATGAAATAACTTCTCTGGGACCAGCTTCTTAACTGCTATTAGTGAACATCTCTTATACAATTAAGAAGTATGGCAATGCATGTTGTATGTGAGTCTGGACTTCACTAAAACGGAGAGCTCTAAACACCCATTCTCCCTGAACTTTCTCCTTTGCAGATTCCCTTAGACAAATGCTTGATCTTCCAGTGTGCTCAATATGTTAGGCCATTTCAACTGGTCTGCCCAGCTAAAATGGGAAGTAATTTCAGCAACCCATTCAGAACTCTTTCAGTTTCAGCTAATTTGGACATCCATGTTCATGGTTCTCAAATGCGACTGATCTCAAATTTTCCATCTGTTAGCTTTCATCTAACCCAGTTCTCAACTCCTTTCCTAAAACTTCTCCCAAAGTTCAGTCATGTTCAGTTTAACACCAGTTAAGTCCTAATAAAAACATCAGCACACAACCAAAACCAAACCAAACCATAAAAATCTAACCAAGAACAGACAAAACCTGGTCC
Source organism: Anas platyrhynchos (assembly GCF_047663525.1). Lineage (NCBI taxonomy): Eukaryota > Metazoa > Chordata > Aves > Anseriformes > Anatidae > Anas > Anas platyrhynchos. The sequence continues at coordinate 22,557,606 of NC_092589.1, forward strand.
TTGTTCTTATCTCCAAAACCTTCTAACAATCCTTCAGGACTGTGACTAGCAGTGATACTGATGTCTCAAATCTTCCTCCTTGTCTGCTATTCTCATTTTAGGCAAAGATTTGTGTTTCAGACTTGCAGACTACGGGATTAATTGAATTGTACCAGCAATATCACAAAACCTAATTAAAGCTTTCTGTCATTTTTCATGTCCCACACATATTTTGCCTTGTTTTGTTTCATGCCATCTCCCTTCCCCTTAACACAGACCAGAATCTGCAATTTTTTAATTCTTCTAGCATTTGTAGTTCTTTGATTTCTTTCAGTCTCTCGTGCGCTGAACATTTGTCATGAACTCATCTGTATAGCTTTCACCCTTCCTCCAGTTAATTCCCTTTGGAAGACCCTCATCTGCAATGCTGCCCATGGGAAATCCAACTGATTTATACTGACAAGTTAATTAAAAAAAAACACAAAAACACCACACACAACAAAAGCTTATTCTTATTTACCAGCCAACGGTTAAATACCCTGCTACACTACTTCCCTCAATCTCCTCTGCACATCTGTTTTTACCTCCTTGTAGTAGGGACAGTGCTTTTTACATTTGGAAAGTACCTACTACTTTGGGAGAACACCAGAAAACAAGCACAAGCATGTAACACAAGTCTGCTAGGAACAAAAATCTTCAATTTGTAACCACATTAGAACTGACTAACTCCTTCCAGTTACAATCGAACAAGTTAACTCTGTCTATGTTTATGCTTTCTTTCAATATTTATCTTTTCTAGACTAGCAGAAATTATTACTATTTAAACAAAACTTCTTGAGTTAACTGCATACTGCAATGGGTGAGAGGAACAGGTCTCATTATCCCTTTCCTTTCCTATGTTGCTCTTATAGTACCTGGCATCTTCTGCCAGCCAAGCTGATTCTATGCAGTAAAATGCTGAGGGTGGGGTGGTAGGAGGGTGAAAGCAAGCAGACAGAATCAAGCTGAGTAATTTTGGTGAAATACTGAACTATTCCAATAGCGGAAATGAGCAGGATCAACAGAGAATGCACATCTTCTTTTACCCTCACCCGTTTTAGGGGCTGCAAGCTGCTAAGCCAGCTGAGCTGCTTCATTTAACTTCTCCTTAAGACACTGGATAAGCTGTTAACCTTCAAGGTGCTGGTAGGGGAAGATTAAGGCTATTTCAAGCTTTGTACTGAAACAAAAGCCATACTGCTGACTTAACCTATTCCACCTTGAATAAGAGAGATGGAAATGGAATCCAAAAGCCAAAAAAAACTGATTTACATTAGGAAAGAAAAAGCAGGAAAACATTTCCCTGTGAAGTGATGCTAGCATAAAAGTTCAGATGAACGATCATAGCGTTCTCAATTTTTATATTGTTGATATTAACAATTCAAATGCCTCTAAGCCAATTTTCTAATTTGAAACAGTATTTTCTTATTTATATATATACATATATATAAATATTTATATATATATATATATATTTTTTTTTTCCTCCATTGAGGAAATAAACATATATGCATTAAAAATTTTTTGGTCATTTTCTTGGACCCCAGTTACATTCTGTTTTTCTGACAACCTGTTGGATAAAAGTAATCCAACAAGGGAGCAGAAGTGGGTATTAAAAAACAAAACAGAGCTACGATTTGGTACTTCCCAATATAATAGGATCATAAGATTGGATCACCGGATAATTAAGGTTGGAAAGAACCTCAAGAGACCCCCAGTCTGGCCGTCTGCTCCAAGCAGACTCAGAACTGAGGTCAAACCAGGTTACAAAATGGTTTATTCAGCCGGGTCTTGAGAACTGCCAAAGACAGAGACTGCACACCCCTCTGGGCAACAAGTTCCATTGCCCAGTTGTCCGTGTGGGGGAAACGAAGCAAGACATTATCTCAAATCTGAACTTCTCATTTAAGTAGATAACCACAATTTATTCTAGTATTCCAAGCAAAACTGTTAATGACAGGCAAAATATAATACAGGTATTATGACAGCAAAAAAAAGCTTTTTTTTTTTCTTCCTCCAAATTAAACTGTACTACAGTCTTACATCCAGATTTTTGGTGTTTGGAAAAGATTATTTGGAGTTTCAGATTAATAACATACATAATTTCAAGGCACTTTTCCTTATTATTAACTATCATATTCGTATCTCAGTCTGATTAATACCTAAATTATCATACATTACAAATGCAAATACACTTCAATGATACTGGATTCTGCAAGTTTAAGAAAAATGAAATATTTCAACAAAAATAATATTTCAAATATTCATGAAACAGGGAATCAAATTCAGCCACTTCTTCCAAGCCAGCAGATAATATACTCACCCTACACAGAAAGTTAAGAATATTATAAGCTTGGTCATTATACAGTGTGCATGCTTACATCTACACTGAAAATGCAGTGTGTTTCCCTGAAGCAGTAGTAGGCCAATGAATATGATTTTATCTTGGATATTTTATATGACAACATTTAACGTATCAAAATGTGGCATTTCAAAATCGTTTGTCTATGTTATCAAATGGAAGTATTTCAATATAAGAATTTAACACAGTATTACCATTCTTGAAGGCTTACATATTAAAGTGGTTCATATTTCTAAAACTACAGATTCACATCCTAAACTGCTGTTGCTTGTTTCAGTTAGAGACAAGAGGGAAAATTTGATACTCCTATAGATAAGAACAGATTGCTATGCTTTTTGCTTTCTACACTTCTGTTTCTGGCAGTAGCAAATCAATATAACCAGGACTTCAATAAACAAACAGTATGCATTATAGTAAAGCAGTTGTTTTTTTTTTTTTTTTTTTTTTTTTTTTTTTTTTTTTTTTTTTTTTAATACTAAAAGAACATTTCTGTGAGCGTATTTCAGATATTTGGTCAAATTCTCAAAAAGTATAATTTATACAGGATCTACCCATACTTTACAGTGGAAATCAAAGACCTACATGGCTTGGCACGAAGAAACAAAATATAGAAGATAACTTTTCTGTGTGAGCAACAGGAAGAAAGCAAAAAGGAGAGGGGGAGAATAAACCCCTCAAATCAGAGAATTTGATGTTTGGCAGGAAAGTTAAGATGACTTAACACATTAGACAGAGGTGCTAACAACGGCTGACTTTACTATAATTGGTCAGCAACTTCACAAAATGAAGGTTTTAGACAGAGTATAAAAACTGAGAAGTTTGATAAGGCAGCAAACCAGGTTGTAGACTCTGGTTAACATTCTCTGCTGATTTAAAAGTGGTAATCCCCTAGATAGGCATTGCCTCTGATGCAGGACCACCAAAGCACTTGAATTTAAATGTTTCCCTGTAAAATTTAAGCACTTGGTCAAGTGCATGAATCTCTATCAAGGGACTGCATACACCCTTTCAATACTGAGTACTATTCAGTTAGCCAAATGACTAAGTGAGATTACGTCTCTGCCAAAATTGGTTCTTAACCACTCAATTAAATCTCACATGCTTTAAGAGGCAAAATGTGTTTAATCTGTTGTTACTTTTCTTCTAACAATGCAAGCATATGCAGTCTACTCTGATCTTTCTCAAGTCAGTAACAAGAACTTCTGCAATGCCGCTTCTAGTCCAGGAAAGGCAACAAGACAAACTTCCCATGCCCACACTGGATATATACTGGTGTAAAAAAATAAATATAAAGCTTCAGGTAATAGAAAAGACAAAATAAGGTGAATGGGAATGAGAAAGACTGTCATTAGCTCCCCAAACCTGGACAGGTTTTGAAACCATGGAGCTTTACTTCTCAAATCTAAGTTATATAACCGAAAACTGAAGGCAAAATCCCACCAAGAAGCATAGTCTGTCCTAAATGACTCCCTACTACTGAAAGGGAGCTGCTCCACTTCCCCCCTTTCCATCCACATCAACTTCATGTTCCTGTCAGAGTTGATGCTTCTGAGTGGCTCCAGAAGATTTCCGGCTCACTAAAAGCTCAGAAAGCTGACCCAGACAGAAATGTCTGATTTTTAGTCCATTCTGGTGAATTGATACAGCTCAGAAATGGGTCTTACAACCCAAAGCTGTTTCAAGACATAGAAGAAGAATGAACACGGCCTGGAGCAGGTATGAAAAGGGGTTAAGAGCTAGGATATAATTAAAGAAAGCAAGAGAAAAGGAAACACCTTCTGGCGTCAGGAAACCACTGGATCAACTCAACCACTCAAGAAACCTTACATATCCATTGTTCAGACATGCTTTTCTTAAGTAGTAAAAACACAAAATACGCATTTCAATTTTCATTAACTGAACAACTTAAATAACGGAAAATCTTAACAAGCAAGCAATATTCTTCTTCCTTCAAGCTCCTGACATAATTCAAATAATGCATCACACCTGGAAAGAGGCTTACTGAATTCATATATGGCCAACTACAACTCAGTAAACAATTCACATGCAGAACTGCCTCCCTTTGCATCAAATGAATTGTGTTATAATGGAATGAGTGCGATACACGGAAGAATTGCTTACAATTGCACATACAAGAAAAAAAGATAGCTAAGTCTAAATTAAGATGTTAGCTATGAAGTTTCCAATAGGACCTTGACATGACTGTTGACCTACTCATGACATGATCACACCAGTAAGGATTTGGAATTCTATTAGTATTACCAGAGGAAAAAAGTCAAGGAGTCATCAGGAAAACAAATCTATATCTGCTATTCCATCAGCCAATTACTGTTGTTAAAGTGGAATTAGATGGGTATTGACAATGCGAAGGGGATAAGGATTAAGCAGATGTCTGAGTATACAGCTAGCATTGCTGTTCTGTTTTTTTTTTTTTTTTTTTTTTTTTTTTTGTTGTTGTTGTTGTTGTTGTTTGTTTGTTTTTTTTTTTTGCTACAGAAAGCCTGAAAAAACTCAGATAGGAAGAAAATATGTACTATATAGAATATGGTACTATATCTCATGTTCTGGAAGTACCAGTTATATACATTTCCTTCCATGAAATCGTAAAACCATGCCAAAACCTAAATACAGTATTGAAGAAAAGTACCACAGCAAGAGCACATGACATGACATTAACTTGACAACTCACTTCAGCCTCAATTATCTGAAAGCTGTGAAGAAATACAAGTAAGTTATGTTACAGGTATTTTTCTTAGTTTTTAAGAACAATTTTAATGAAATAAACAAAGCCATAAAAATTTCTCAGTTAAATGTAGCAGTTCTCATGAAGTCAGAGGACTCTAGATATTGTGAAGTTACATTATAAATATTTGGAAATCTTTTTTAATATTCCAAGTAATGTTGAAAAAGGGCAGAGCTGGAATTCTTATTGGTTAATTATTGTGACTGAAATAACTATCAGGCCGCAACCAGATTTTATCACAGGCTACAATCATCGCTCTTTAATTTATTTTTATACACAGACAAATTTGCAAAAATCGTGTTTCTGCATAGAACAACAACATGCTAAAACTTAGTAAAAAATTTCCTTCTGTGGTGAACATTCACCGTTAACCAACACTTTCAGAGTGATGGATATAAGTCAATCAATGCGAATGAAGCTTATAGCAAAGTTGTGATGATGTACTAAATGTTTTAATTGTTTGTACTTCTTAACAAGGCTGTCAATACTACTGACAAATATGGCAAAACTACCAGACATTGTGTAAAATTCTCTTCTGAATTACAGTGATCTTTAATCTCCTCCATGCCATTATTTTTGAATAACAAAACCATTTTTTTTTTCCAGCAAAAGTATTAAATTGCTACAGAATTACCCTGCTCTGAATTTTTATTTATTTTTTTTTAAAACTCTATGATCAGTAGTACTGAACCACAAATTTGATTCCTACGCAAATCCAAGAAATACTTATCATACTCAAGGAGTTTACTAGCATCATAATATTCGATAAATAGTCCAATATACTATTTCTTATTTGGTCCAAATAAGCATCCAGCATGGCAGGTGACATAATATAATGTGAAAGGAAATTAAAAGGAATGTAATTGTTAAAATTCTACAAATTCCAAGTGAGGTACAAAAAAAAAAAAAAAAAGGAGTATGAAGATGTATGCATAATAATTATTATAATTATTTCACTTTATTTAATACTTATTAGTGCTGATTGAAATAAATGTGCTTCATATACAGTCCAAATTCAAAGAATTAGTATACTATCATTTCTGTTACATGCTTCAACTGAATAAAACTAGCAAAGACCCAATTCTTATTCTGGGCTACCAGGAAGCACGTTTGCTTCCTCCTTGACCCATCATTCTTGAAACTCAAGGGACCTGCCCTTCTTGAAAATTTGCCAAGAAACTTCTTTTATCAGTACCTTAGGGAAATTTAACCTTAGACACTATTTAAACAGGAAAACACAACACTTTTAGAATACTCAGAGAAAAATTAAAGTAAGACTTAGAGGTCACTACAGCCATAGATCCAACTATATCACAAAAAAATCAGTACACCTTCTGAAGGTAAGCAAAGCTTTGCGTATAGTGAACTGAAATATAAATAACATTGTCAAAATAATTAAGGGTAACAGCAGACACTAATTGCTAAACATAACTGAACTTGTCAGCAAATCAATAAAATCACTGTTTCTGAAGCTTTTATTCTAGCTATCTCTACCTGTTCATAAGTGTTCTGGATACAGTAAACTGGAAAAACAAACAATAAAAACAAGCAGCTACACTTAGCTCCTTATGGCTTTACACCTGACATTTAACTGACTTTGAGATCTAATGAAGGAACAAACACTGATCAAATGTTGAAGCATTTATAAGGTCATTCCCACATGGGTTTCTCTCATGCTAATAACTGAGTTTATGTCATAGCCTTTCCTCTGGGAAGTTACTAAATCTACATTTGTCACCTCAACCTCACAACTTTTTTCAAGAAACTTTAGATATTTAATAATCACTTATTTCTGTCAAATTTAACTAGGAGTTTCTGAAGTTATTAGAATGAAGCAGGAAGGATGAAGAAAACTGATGACAGCTTACCTCATTTCCACAGAAAATGCTGTTAAGAACAACTAGAAAAAAAAATTGGCTTTCCATCCAGAGAATGGTATCGGATAAAACAACCTCCTCCTCCAACCAACAAAACAGACAGGGTGCGCCAGAAGAATGTATTTACATTCATTATTATTAGAAAGTCTAAGATACGATACCTGGAAGTTCAAATTAATATAAGTTGGGGAGACAAAGGAAGGTGCTGATTTATTTTTTTCTAACTTAAAACATCTACAGATATGAAGCAGCTTTGGGAATAAATAATTTTTCTTGTGTGTGTACAGAGCAGATACCACAGAACTCAACAACATTCTTGGATGCTCCAGTGTTACGAGGCTCTGCCTCATAACTGCATATGCAGTTTCCAGAGTGATTGTCACTTTCTTTTTCAGCTGGGAGCCCTCCACCCTGTATCCTTCATTACCAAAGACAATCTCTTGATGACTTGCTAGACTGTAAGCAACTGGAGGGTCAGCAATCAACAGAATAGGCTGAGCAGAGATATAAACAGATAGGGACAAAGAAATTTTAACAGAATAAGTTAGAAGATGACCCCCCAGTCCACCAACTACTATGTATTTGTTCACGGGCTTCCTTAGAATAAATCAAACAATTTAACCTTCAGGTACAGAAGAACAGAAAAGGGAGGTAAGGGGATATTTGGGAGGTATTTGCAATGGTAACTCCTGTACATACATTCTAACAGCAAGTGACTATTGTACAACCAGCTAGCTGATGACAAGACATGGACAGAAAAGATAGCTTCATTATCATTTCCAAAAAAAACAGAGAGAAAACTAAAATTTTACTTGAGCATTTACAATATAATCAGTCATTTTGAGAACTCATTACCATTTTATTACTATTAAGCTTAAGATTTCTGAAGCACATTCTAAGGCTTTTTAGGTACTTGTTTAGAGTTCAGAACTCAGAAAATTTAAGCTGGGTCACATTTGAATAACTGCAGCTTTGTATGAATTCACAGTGCAACATCTTTTGTCATTTAAGGGCCATTCCAAGTATCTCAAACAGTGACTGCGCACAAAGGGCAAAAGAGCAAGAATACACATACAGGTAACATGCAGAAATATAAACTTAAACTAATCCACTAAATGTAACTTGCCTTGCCAGATCTTTAACTTATTGGAAAAGTTGCTCTACATAATATTGACAAATAGATGTATCAATCAATACATTTGGAACAAGAGATATATTTTAATTTAAAAATGTTCAAACTGCAGCAGTAAATCTATGCACTTAGCACATACAAATCAGAGGGGTTTTCTTCTTGGGTATTTTTGACAAGATAAAACAGTTTGCAACACTCAGGTGCAAGTAACATGTAAGAAAAATAAACCTTTTGAAAAAAATGTACTAGCTAAAAATAGAAAAACATTGAAATGAACTCCATTAGGTAATGGCAAACTAATAGTAAATAAAGTCAAAAAAGCACAGTATAGAAAAATGATCAGAATTCTCTAAATTTGTCTGTTTTTGCAGTCTGCTCCACTTTCTTCCTATTGTCACGTAGACCCAGGCAATTTTCAGTACAATGAATGTCAGAAGGAGAAAAGCAGATAAAACAGCTCTAAAAGTCTCAAATGTAAAGACTCCCCACTTGTTTTTTATGGTATAATACTGCCCCCATACATTCTCCCTTGGCTACTTCAAAACTACCTTGCTAGCTTTCCTTGTCTCACAGTCTTGGATGTATTAACTTTAATAAACTTTCAGTAAAAGTTCATAAATTTAAAATCCACAATATCAATTCCACATTTTAACATTGGCACAAAAATACAGCTAATGTATGCCACATAGAGATATTTTTTTTTTTAAACTTACTATGGGGTAAGTAAGACCAGTCTCTTTTTGTCAGTAAAATACACTCTTAGCAACCTTTTATTTTTGAATTTGTTATGAAATCATTAAGAAAAGGGATGGTGGTGGGTAGATTCTATTAACTATGTATATAAATAGCAATTATTTAAGAATCAGCAGGTGAGCTGGAACAGTCTCAAAAGAATCTCAAGTTTAAGAAATATTAATTAATATATTCCAAAATAGCTATTTTTTGTGGTTCTCATTTTTCATTCTTTAGCACTGAAGAGCAATTGTGATAGAGGGATATAATCCACTCTTAAGAAAAAAAAATAATATATTTCAATGACATTTTCAGTATTAAATTTATAAAGTTATAATTGCTTATCTTAGAAATAATCATGTCACCTTCATTACATACCAGTTTTATAGACTAAAATTCTTCTTGGCAGCACTAATGCTCTTCTTTGTGTTTGCCCTGTTTGCTATACCCTAGCATATAATCAAAGGTTCTGCTGTTTCCGCAGATGAATTCATCAAGTTCATAGTGATTTGAAATTCTACTACAACTTTGATCATAACAAATTAGTGCTAATAAGGCCAACTGTTCATTCACCATGGTGCTATGCTAAATTTGCGACGAATGGTAAAAGACATTATTATTTTAAAGAGAACATTTGAATTGAGAGACAGTACTAAATAACTCAAACTGGGATACAGTAGTTAGATTCTTATAAAGAAAAAACATTCCTCGCCTCTCTTCCTTTCCATTTCCTGTAAGCAGTGAGCAGTAAAATATTCATTTCTAATAGCTAACCTGTATCTGAAGCTACAATCCAAACACGAAGTCAGAAACTGCTTCTGAGAAAGTACTGTGGATAATAAATCACAAAGATGTTTTAAAAATCACCTCCAAACTCAACTGGAACATGGAAACCCCAAAGTGTACTAGTATTGTTACCAACCTGTAGTATTTTCACACTGTTTCTCAGCTTGCTGTACCTGCTCAGAGAGCTGACCAGCTAACAAAAGCTATTTAATACATCATTCTTATTTATTATCTTTAAGAGAGAACATTTACCATAATCTTGTCACTAAAACTGAAAACAATGCAACCGTGTGTTTCACATGATATTTACAGCCAGCTCATTGAAAAGCCACAAATCAAGGGTTCAGTCTTAGAGTGTTGAAGTATGACTGGACAGGGTGGGTACATTGGGGGATTTGGCTTTGGGGTAGGGAGGACTGTATGTTTGTTTTTTTTTTATTTTATTTTTTTTATTTTTAAAGTTCAGCCAGCATATCAATAAGCCAGGAGTTTCATACTAAGAGAAAATGCTGTATATTTTTTTTTCAGGGGTTCAGGAAACATATGGAAATATACCACGTGGCTTTCCTGTTTCCTCCTGAACCTGCCTGTTCAGTGACACTAAGCTCAACGCAGGACTGAAGCAAGAGAGAATGGAATTGCTGGCTTATTTTCTGTCTGAAAGCAGAAAAAGTAAGCAACACATTTTAGCTCATCCTTGGGCAACAGAAAACCCTTAATATTCTTACCAATTATTTTAAGCTTAATGCCCTGGGGTCACGTAACACGTGGCTCCATGCAGTGGGGTACACGATGCAAGATCGGCTGTGGACAGAGGCTGCTTCCAGCGAGCTGGTACCTTATGCAAGGCCTCTCTGAACACTTAACCCTGCTAACATGCAGATGTTAAGATGACTGCTAAGGAACCCTACACAGATTTTTCTGCAGTTTCTGGTCTAAATCATAGAGCTGCTCAATTGGCTGAGCCTGGCAGTTTAGACTGAATGCTAGGGACGAGAAGCCACAGCATCCTGTTAGAAATGGCACCGCAGTACAAAGCGTCAGGCTCAGAAAAAAACCCTCAAACATTAAGATTAGACATTGCTATTTTATACTGCTTTGCAAGATAAATACTTCATGACATTACTAGTTCCTAGTAAATATAAATAATATTTAATAAAATACTTAAGCATAAATACTTTGCATTTGTTTTTGGTAACACAATATAATCTGAAAAATACATTGGCAAGAACAACCTTTTATTTTCACCATACCTCCATTTTAAAATTACTTTATTTAATAAATATGCATCTTTCTGCCACATGCTCTACATCAAAGATCTTTCCTTGCTTCTTCTTTTAAGCCCATGCACTATAAACCCTATTCTGCGTCACCGATTTTAAATTTCATCTATAAAAGTCATTTTACATATACTACAAATAACAATACATGCCTCAGTTTGAATATTAAAGCTATAATTCAATTTCAAGGTTCTTCTGACAGTATTCCAGTATTGCTTTTTTTCTCCCAAGATGAATCTCTTTTTAGTAAATTCACAAACTACCAGAAATCAATAGCTTAAAAGCAGATGTATTGCATAAAAAAATAATCATTAGCGTTTATTGCTATCCATTCAACTAGTACTGAGGATTCAGTCCTACAGTACTAAAGAAATCAACATAAATAGCTGTATGTTCATAATCCATACCCTTCCCCCCATTTTAGGGCTTGATGGGTATTCTTGCATACATATCAAATGGAAGGGAAGGCATTGCTAGTCGTCAGAGAGATAGGAAAACACACACACATGGGAACACAGACTTACAGAGTCTAAACTCTACATAAGCCCCTGTTATTCAGATTTTGGTAACTCTTTTTCAGCATCATAGAATCATAGAGGTTGAAAAAGACCTCCAAGATCATCTGGTCCAACCATCACCCTACCACCACTATCACCCCCTAAACCAAGTCTGGAAGTACCACGTCCAACCTTTCCTTGCACACCCCCAGGGACGGTGATGCCACCATCTCCCTAGGCAACCCCTTCCTATGCCTGACTGCTCTTTCTGAGCAGAAATGTCTCCTCATTTCCAACCTGAACCTCCCCTGGTGCAACTTGAGGCCATTCCCTCTAGTCCTATCGCTAGCTAACTGTGAGAAGAGGCCGACCCCCAGCTCCTCACTCCTTCCTTTCAGGCAGTTGCAGAGAGCAATGAGGTCTCCCCTGAGCCTCTTCTCCAGACCAAACACCCCCAGATCCCTCAGCCACTCCTCACAGGCCTTGTGCTCCAGGCCCTTCACCAGCTTCGTAGCCCTTCTCTGGACATGCTCTAGGGCCCCGATGTCCTTCTTGTAGTGAGGGGCCCAAAGCTGAACACAGCACTTGAGGTGTGGCCTCACCAGAGCCGACTACAGGGGGACGATCACCTCCCTGCTCCTGCTGGCTACGCCATTCTTGATACAAGCCAGGATGCTGTTGGCCTTCTTGGCCACCTGGGCACACTGACAGCCCATGTTGAGGCAAGCATCAATTAGCACCTCCAGATCCTTTTCCTCTGCACAGCTTTCCAGCTACTCTGCCTCAAGCCTGTAGCACTGCATGGGGTCATTGTGGCTGAAGTGCAGGACCCTGCACTTAGCCATTTTGAACCTCATCCCATTGACCTCTGCCCATCAACCCATCCCGTCCAGGTCCCTCTGCAGGGCTTTTCTACCCTCTGGCAGATCGACACTTCCCCCCAGCTTGGTGTCATCTGCAAACTTACTGGGGGTGCACTTAATTCCCTCATCCAAATCATCAATAAAGATATTAAAGAGGATGGGCCCCAACACTGACCCCTGGAGAACACCACTCATGACCGGTTGCCAGCTGGATGTCACTCCGTTCACCAGGTCATTCATCAGGAACTGATTCACTGGTCCATTTATCAGGAACAAGAAATGAAAATTTGTTAATCGGCAATAAACATTCTCTGACCTGAAACTGGTTTTTGGCTTGCAACATACCTATTAGCAGGAAAGCCATCAGCCTTAAAAAACAAATGTGCAAGTTTACACTGGGACTGTAGTACTTAGTAAATATAAATGGATACTTAATACTGTATTTATGCTTTATGCTGAGAACTTTCTTCCTGTAAAAACAGTTTACTATTGCACTATTTGTTCCACACAAAGTCAGTATTCTACTTGTGCTTTCACAATACGATTTTTTAGCATGGTTTTCTGAGAAACCTGCATAACTCTCTGCAACTTTCATCTCCCTGCCACTCCCTCACTAGCTTTCATGCTTATTAGCAAATTTCAACTGGCTCAACAAGGAGAGATGTCTTGAATATAAGTTTCCATTTGTGACAGCAAGTGGGCAGAGATGCCCAAACTAGTACCTTCTCTCCAGGGAGACATCAGGTTCAACTCAGCCAGTTCCTGGGGTTTGGAACAATTCACATCATACACCGCTTCTTTCAAAATTAACTCTTAGCAGTTGTGAGAATTGTATGTACATATGCAGGTTTAAAGGACATATGAAAAAGGAAATGTGGGTAACACTGGGAACAGAGAAGAGAGTGAAGTCAGAAAAGTCAAGGAGGAGTGAAAGTTACGGCAGCTAAGGGATTTTGCAAAGAGGCAGTAAGAAGAAGTCCTTTAGAAAGTAAAGTTCATTGTAATGGTCAAAATGGATAATATTTACTAACTGCATGTTATACAGAGTCGACCTGCATACAGGCACTATCTTCAGCAGACTCATTTTCTATAGGTTAAGTGAAACCTAAAAATATGCAGTCAGGCTGTCAAGTCTTCTGAAAGTCTTAGAAGCAGCACCCATTCTTCGATCCCAGAAAACCAAATTAGTGTTCCCCAAATTCAACAAAAATGTATGTGGAATTTAGAGACATCTAAACCAAGGAAAGCACACCAATTGATTAATATTGGAACAGTAAATCACTTGGCAAGAGAAAGATCCACACAGACCATGAACAGGTATAATTCAAAGTTCTTGCTTCAATTTGCTCACTTAGAAGAAGGTTAAACAAACTGAAACAGAGCATACAGCAAATTGTTGTGAAGAATCCTGTTGAGATTGTCCCAGTCTCAGCCTTCAACAACCTACCATCCTGCTGCATGTGACAAAACCTCAGAGTAACACATTTCAAAAGAAAACTGTCTAAACTCATTCGTTTGACAGCTCTCAAATCAGCCTTTGCCCCTGGGTAGGTAAGACCCTGCCAAATGCCTAAGAGTTTCTTGACCAGGTGTAATTAGCACTATGAGAATTAATGCAGAATCCAGTTCTGGATTATTACTGCTTTTGTTGGAGAAGGCTTCAGGTACCTGGGATTTGGAAGCTTTCCCCAAACTGTTCTTCAGAGACACATTCTTAAGCAAAAAGATGCTGTAGCTCAAAGAAATAACAATAAGCAATCCTGTTTTGTCAGGCTATGCATCTGGATGATACTACCAACACTGTACATATGGATCAAATAGAGCAATGTATAGAAAACATAAAGGCTCCTAAACTTAAAGAAACAAACCTAGGTGAAAACTGACTTCCTCAGATGCTCAGACTTAAAAGACGTATAAAGGAAAACACACAAAGCTTTCAAAAAGTCTGCTCAGAAAGAATTTGTGCCAGGCATTTTGCCAAAGAATAGATCATTAATGGTTTCAACAATCTCCCCTTGGAGAGGGGGCTGCCAAGACAAATCCTCTTAGTTATACTAGAAAGGTTAAGTGAGGTCAAAAAGTCCCACCTCTCCCCAGCTGTGTGCACTTCACCAGTTTGATAATTTTGATAAAGAAATAAATGACTGCTTTCGGTGTTTAATTAGTCTGACGCCAGTCGAGTTTCTAGTAACTGGTATTATACTTGGGTTTGTGTCTGCTTTGATTAGCTCTCTTAACAGCCGACCAGCTCAGTCACCCTACTGGAATAATCTATTTTGTGCAAGTCAAGGCCGTTTGAGACCTCTGGGCTCCGTGTATGCTGACAGCACGGCTGGCCACTTTCAGCTCCTCCAGCGAGACAGAATAAAATTAAGGGGACACCAGATGTACCTGAATCTCCAGGCAGTTTTCTGTCTCCCTTTAGGTTAAGGTAGACAAGAGAGCCTGTTTATCTTCTTTGAAGGCGTAAGAAATAATTGCACTTAGTAACACTCTTTGAAAGCCACAGACAGCACAGTGTACAATACGTCAAGGATATTATTTACCTTCCAGAGGAAACTGTCTAAACATCCACCTGTTCCCTAAACATTTCTATGCACAGGAGGCAAAATTAATCTCCTTTCAAGAATAATACTTCTACAGTTGATCATCATGGCAACAAAGGAATAATTGAAAATTCAGTGGAATCATAACATTTACTATCCTATCAAAACACTATGAGCCCTGAGAGATATTGATTCAAACATGTTCTTCATAGTGCAGCATGCTCATTTCAATTATTTGAGACTAAAATTTCTTTGCATTACTAGCTTAACAGAATGACTATAGAAGAAACATGTCCAAAAGAAACCTAGAATTTTTGAACATATTAAAAAGCATACAACAACATGAATAGGAAGGTTGCCATCCTCTTTTAAAGAGCCAGTAAAAAAATAGTACATTGATAGTTTGCAGTAATCTTGGATAATTTTGCTGCTGTTTTAGTGAAAGATGTCTACAAAATAAAAACATTTTTTACTCTTAGCATTGCTATATGGTAAACTAGAAGATTACAGATATAATGGATGCAATCAAATACAACACAGGAGCTTCACGTCTATTAACCTAGCATTGAAAGAACAATAAATGATTATGGACCTACTCTGCAAGGTCCCAAAGCGTCTCGATACATTACTACAATTAAAGCAGGTAGTCAAATTGGAACTTCCCATATTCATGAGACATTCTGGGTCTACTTACTGTACTTTACTGTACTACTGTACTTTAGGCCTGCTTGACAGCTGACCACATCGCCTGTACCAGTAGCTCCCCTGAAATAACTCATGTAGAGTGAGCCCAGAGGAAGGCCTTAAGGATTATTGGAGGACTGGAGCACATCTCCTATGAAGACAGGCTGAGAGAGTTGGGATTGTTCAGCCAAAACAAGAGAAAGCTCCAAGACCTTATAGCAACCTTCCAGTAACTAAAGGGGCCCTACAGGAAAGATAAGGAGGAACTCTTCATCAGGAAGTGTAGCGATAGGATGAAGGGTGATGGTTTTAAACTAAAAGAGGGTTGATTTACATTAGACAATAGAAAGAAGTTATTTATTGTGAGGGTGATGAGGCCCTGGAACAGGTTGCTCCCGAGTTATGTGTACCTTATCCTTGGAAGTGTTCATGGCCAGGTTGGATGGGGCTTTGGGCAGCCTGATCTAGAGGGAGGTTTCTATGTCCACGGCAGGGGAGTTGGAATTAGATAATGTTTAATCTCTTTCAACCCAAAGCCCTGTGCACAAATCTTAGTCACCAGAAAAAAAGCAAAATAAGTTTCCAAACGGACTGTTTATTGGAAAGCAACTCCTCAGTCCATAACATCTAAAGGAAAAAGACCATGCAATATCTGGATAACTACTGGAATTTGCTACTAATGGGTTATATTGGCTACTTAATGTTTTATCATTTTGTGTTGCTTTAATGTACGTGAATTTCAACATGTTTTTTGGGGGGTAGTAATCTTGTTCACAAGCTCCTCATTTTGAAGAAAACACATTTGAGAAGTTATGAGAACCATCTTCGATCCAAAATATGCATTTTCTTTAAAAAAAATCGAAATAAATATTGGGAAACAGTAAGGTCTGAGGAAGATAACAAAATTCTGAAAAACTGAAAGAATTTATATGAAGTTGAAGTTATGCTAGTGTTTTTCTAGTACTACAATTGTTAGATCTCAATTCATTTGCAGTTCTGTATCAATTTACTTCATTAAATATTCATTATACCAGCCATGATTACTGAAGCTTTGTTAGTTTCGTTCCTCTTATTGCTTCTTCCAAGCACATGGCAAAAACAGTTACTCGTTCTATATACATACTGTCAAGCTTCTGCTTTCAAAGGTAATTTCTTTCTGGATCTTTCCAGTTATTAGTACTAGTTAGTACTAGCTAGGTGATTTCCACTGTCCCAGGACAGTGACAAATATGTATTTAAAGCAATTAAAACAGACATCATATTTATAACAGTTTGACAAAGGGCAAAACCAAACACACATAATACACATATTATCTCTGTTAGGCTCTCCCTCTAATTCTATGGTAGCTCACTCTGCCTTCAGCGCACAGGCTGTACTCTCTACAACAGAGTATCTACCTCAGAGTAAGAGTCCTAGGGAGACTCTAGACAGATTTAGATAACTGCTGGAACCTCACCCTTCCCAGAATCATGAATTGATTTTGAGTATTTATGTAACACACTATTATAATGGGAAATAGAATAACTGGTGAGTACTGACTTTGACATTTTAAAGAGGTATTATCTATGCAACTTACTCATGAAGAGTTTTCTACATAGGTGCATTATGGCATATATATACTTTTGTAAATACTCTGTGTACGTGTATTAGATTTGTACACAGTGTAATTAAGTGTAATTTGTACACAGTGTAATTAAGGCCTAACAAACAGAATGGAATATCCACAGAAAAATAACAAAACTTTGAGAGACATGAACATATTGACACTATTTTTAGATGAAAAGGTAAGACCTGTAATTAAAGCCTGATCTTTGCCTAAGAAAACATCTGTTTTCTTCACTGTGTAATTAGTAAAATTAATGAATTCCAATCCATCCACACAAATGATTTTTTTTTTAAGCCTCTGGAATCAATCACTTCAAAACCCAAGATGCTTTCAGCTATACAAATTTACCAGTAAGTGATACTGTAGATCAAGTTCAAATTATGGATGTCATTTTTTCATAGTCGTATTTGAAACATTTCCTAACCCTCTCCCTCTGTTCTGCCAACACTGACATTTATATTACAAACAAAACAGATTTGTGCATTAAGAAATTTGATGTGTCTACATACTACATCAAGCTTCTCATACATAATTCTTGACAGAAAAGTGACTAAAAGATCACATTACTTAACTGGATCAGAACAGGAAATATGCTTATTGGTAGATTTTAAAAAAATTAAGGCTATCATTCTCTGACACATTTTATTATATACAGAGCAGGAAACTGCTGAACAGTGAACACAATTTCACAATGCAGATTAGTAGATCAATCATTAGTGAAAGTGGTGAAAGTTTTCTGTTAAAATATTTTCTTTAAAAACCCACAACAAAAACATTTTAAGAACGTGAAAAGGCAGATTATCATGCTTTAAGAGGTCATTACTGGATAATTAGATAAACTATATATAGTGCTTTAGTTATTTACAGTCTTGCTGCTATAAAGAGACAACTGAGGCTACTCTGGTCATAGCTGGATTTTAATTCAAAGAGGCAATTCTGATTTTCTGCACTAAAAGTCTTCAGCTAAAACCTACATATCTGTTCATTTGCTGTAATTTTTTCAATCTTCCTCTTTGAATCAGGGAGATATGCGGGAGAAAGCCAGTGAACAATCTCGTAAGTACTTGTTTTATGAATCTGGCCCTCAGTCAAGAAGTTGCAGTGGAAAGTCTTTTAATCACCTTCTGATCAGAATTTACTGGATTGTATGTAAGTTCAAGGGTATTAAAATGTGCAAAGGAGACCATGAAAAAATGGCTAGGTTATAGATTTTAACTTCTTAACTAGAAAATTGACTCAAAATAGATTTTCTAATTTACAATGAATCAAAAGAAAAAACATTAGACCATAGCAAAAGTGGCACAAATGTATCAAAAAGCAAATGAATAAACATTTGAAAAGATTTATTATAAGAAATTGTAATAAATTTTGGAAAGATGAATCGATTTTAGTTAAAAGGTATAACTGACAATTTATTGGGCGGGAAGATGCATTATTTTCCAATTGTTATCCACCTACAGTAAAACTGATTTGTGTCCTATTGTATTTTATGGAAAAGGAGAGAGCAACTTTCAGTGATTTAGATTAAATGTATTAATCATAACCAGGCACTGTGAACTATATATCTACTATTAAAGAAGATTTTTGACATCTAATTCTGTAGCAATATTTTGGCTCTGTACCACTCTTCCTAAATCCAATTCCTGCTACAGTTGGCAGATTTCTCCCTTTTAATTTTATGGGGCTTAAAGTAGCATTTAACCACCCAAGCGGTAAATAATGCAGGATTAGAAATATTTAGTGTTTTGTTTCCCTTTGAAGAGTACTAATCCATCAACCTCCAAATATTTTAAAAACATTTTCCACATTCTAGTAATGTTAATACAAAATTCAGTAAAACACCCTATGCAAATGAAGCTAAATTTGTTTTCCTACAACAGAAATCACATTAAAGCTTAAAGAAAATATGCATATACGTCACTGATATAAGGGAATTAATTTAATAAAGATATCAGTTTGTATACAAAGAAAGCGTTAATAAAACCTTTACAATTTTAAAGTATTATTTGAGAAGTGCCTATTACATAGTTTAATTCACATTCTGGCAAAATATAGTAAAGTATTCTGTTCTCCTGAACATGGGATAACAATATATTTTAAAACATTTATGCCCAACTTAACACTGAAATGCTAGCTTTTCAGAAAAATTAGTTTTTATGCAGTCATTTTTTTTTATCTTTTACTTAGGGGCTACGTTTTAGTGCACAGGAAAGCTGCCTTATTGTAACTTTCACAGGCAATGCTCTTAAAGTTATTCT
Organism: Anas platyrhynchos; assembly: GCF_047663525.1. Taxonomy (NCBI): domain Eukaryota; kingdom Metazoa; phylum Chordata; class Aves; order Anseriformes; family Anatidae; genus Anas; species Anas platyrhynchos. The sequence continues at coordinate 22,576,991 of NC_092589.1, forward strand.
AGGTACTGTAAATTGTCTTAAATTGCCTTAGACCTACGTCAATGATAAGATCCCAGATTTAAAAAGAAAAAAAGACACGAGTATGACAAGAAAATCTCAATCACCATACACATCTTTTCTTTTACAAAAAGCGTACTAGCATAGAACAAACAAGCAAAAAGGTTTCTCTCCAATTTGACTCTGTTCTATAGAGAATTAAAAAAAAAATCAAATTACTGTAGCTATTTGTTTAGGTCTTTGTGTACTAGATCTTTTACAGTTAAGCAATGCAACAGGAGGAGGTCAAGGGATGAAGAAAAATCGGACATGTTTTTTCTTAATGCTCTTGAAGTTGATTTTATGAGTGTTTTAAAAATACTTATCTAAAACAAGACAGTTGCAACAGTTTGGTCATCAGTTGGAAATAAAAAATGCCTAAATAGATAATTTTCAGTTCTTAGAACTGAGGATAAGTTTCTTCCTTAACCTTTAAAACTACTATCTGCACGTGTGTTAAGTCAACGCTGAGAAACAACAGAAAATGGAAGTTATTTTCATAATTAGGCATACAGGTTTTAAAAACACCTGACAAATGAGGGACAGTTAATACACAGAAAAGGACATATGAACAACTAAAATCATATGATCAGAAGCAAGTTAAAGTTTGCAATTTTCTGAATCAAAGTGCAAGGGGCTGAGTAAAACTTTTTTTGAGCAGTTATCAGAACTGTTGCACTGAAAGGGCTTATGTGGTTAGTTATGAGGGTCTACAAAGGACTCTCACTTCACTTGGAAACAAACAAACCAAAAAAAAAGCAAACCCAACAAATACTGTGTCCTAAGTGAAGGGACAGTTACTAAAAGGCAAGGACCGGTAATTACTTGAAAGGCTCCAATTCATTTGGATGTGTTGGTGTCAGCAAACCTTTTTTATTGTCCTGTTGATATACCTGTCATCTTGTTTTTGTTTTATATATGTACATATATTAAATGTTGTCCTGTCTAATATATCACATGTAATTCAGTAATAGAGCAAATGGTTTAAGTATATACAAAACAGAAAGACCATTATGCTTTTGAAAAGATCATATCAGTACTATGTATAGGCTTTTCCATTGAAAAATACCAGGAGACCGCTAAATGCAGGCATTTCATATTTTCCTGTAACTCACCTCAAAACCTGAAGCATTATTAATTGACTGATTACCTTCATGGAATGGCCCTTCCGCTCCAGGATTGCTTATAACCATTCATATAAAATTGGCATCACAGTCTGATATCGAATAAACGTATTTAAGTAAGTATTCATTTCTGCAACTCATTCTATTTGAGGATTTCAGAAAAACATCCTAAACAAATCACACCACTCTGTGAAGAAAAGGATCTGTTCTGTCTTCAGTTACAAGTTTCCTTGCTGTAAATACTACATGACACTTACTGAAAATACCACAAGATATCAATTATCAGCAGTCAGTCCTGAAATATTCAGGGAACCTTCTTCCCTCCTCAAAACCATGCTCAGATACTTATATTTGATTTTTTTCTTTTTTTATTTCAAGTAGTAGTTGTGCATGGTTTGATGATACCAAGGTGCTAATAGTTTTTAATTAGACAATTATAAGTGACACAAAAAACTCTGCAGGTTAAAAAAAAAACACACATAGGTTGAAAGACAGACTATTAAACCACTCAGATTTAATAAAGGGTAGATGGAATTCAAAGTACTTTGCATCACTGACAACTATAGTGACAAAACTGATCTTCTAATTCTGGTACACTACCTTGAATGATCACACAATATTTAACTCTGCCTTGAGTGCAGTACCACTTCGAGGAATACTAACCTCCTATGAAATGTGGTACAGACACAATTACCATTCTTTTGATGGGTAATTATACAAAGCAATTACTGAAGTCACTAAGGAAGCACTTACTCTTCCATCAGGCGCTCACCATGGCAGGTAGAACAAATTATATCAAGCTTGTGTCAGTATATGTGAAAGCTTTAGCAAAAATGCACTTAAATTAATTTGTGGAAAAAATAATCTCTTGTTATGTGAAATACATGGCAGGTGTAAGAACAGTAAGCACTTCTACAATACACATTAGATACATGAAGTTAAGAACATTGTAGATATGTTGACATCATCCCCAATGTTTACACTCCATTTTTGAAACCTACATTGTTTATAATGGAGCTTTGAAATCTGACAGCAGCTTTTTTCTTTTTGCTTTCTTAAAAAACAAAGCTATTTCAACATGATCAAGTTCTGAAGTTTAGAAGACTGCTATTTGACTCATTCCTCAGGAACACTGTAGCATTTTAGCCAACAGTGACTGAACACTGCAAGAATGAAACGTGGGGTCTAACCTGCCATTACAGCAGCACCTCCTCTGCTAACAGCCTCAATTTCACCTCCATCTGAAAACTCCTATCTGCAGGGACCACATGAATGCAAGAAGCTACCAGCTACACAAGAGAGTTTGTACTTCCTTCCTATGTCATGAAACTAAGATACTGAGTTAACTAAAGTGAAAATTAAAAGAGTATGTCTTATTCACTACATTTTTCATAAGTAGATATGAATTGAAAACAATTACAAAACGAGCACAAATCATAATATTAAAAAAAAAATTAAAAGGAAAAGTGGAACAAGAAATGTTTCAATGAAGAGTTAGAAATATTTTTGGTGACAAGCAACGTGACAAAAAGCCGTTATAAAAAAAAAAATAAGCAAAGGCTCCTACTCATTTAAACACTAATTCCTTCACAGCTTTAGCAGCATAAAGTTTCTAATGTCCTGATCTTGACTGAGAGAGGCTGGAATCCAACATAAGTTTATCTTTGTCACCAGACTGTTTTGATATCCTGCTAGATAAGATAGTATCTAGTATCATCCATATCATCACCTAGTATCAAACTCTGTAGAAGAGTGTGAGTGAAGTAGAGACTATTGCTCCAAATGACAGAAGGTGTTATGTGAAGAAAATAAATGAAGTCTCACAGTTAAATTATTTTATTCACTTAACTGAAACTGGTATTTTTTTTTTTATCTGACTACATGTCACACATTCAGTGTGAAAGAATTGCCCATAAAACCAAATCAAATTTAAACTTGAAAAAATTTAAACTTGGTGTTTTTCCCAAGAGTTGCAGCAGAGCATTCATGAAGAGGTTTCTGACTGACCCTGTAAAAACAATGCTCAACTTGCTCTTTAAGGAAACATTCCTTTAGATCTGTAACAGGGTTACCCTGCTGGTATCACTTCACTGAATTTCCAAAATACTTTGACAAGAAAAAAATGCCCAAACACATTTGGCTTCTTCTTCAGTTAGAAAAAAAAAAAACAAAAAAACAAAAACTTAGAAATTGATTTTCTTATTTTGAGAGCAGTTAAGAAAAAAACATGAGCTCTCTCTAGTTCTCTCTCTCTCTCTCTTTTTTTTTTTTTTTTTAAATAAAAAGGAAAGCTCTTATGTTGGAACTTTTGAAAAAAGTCACAGCATTTGACAGACATACCCCGGACACTAGATCTTTGACCTTTGGATAACAGGTATCTAGAACGTAGGTTTCATTCCTTGCACACTTTTTGAATAATTACATATACATTTACTACATATAGTCAAGCTTAGTACTATAAGTACAACCGTGCTAAGAATAAATAAAATAAAATCCTACAAATACAAGATTTAAAATAGGTTTTCTTTAATACCATGAAAATCAAAACCCATGACACATACAAAAGTAATGGATGGAAAAATAGGCAGAGCTAAGAGGAAAACATCATTGTTACTGGTCACGCTTTTTGCACTTTAACCCAGTGAAATCACTTCCCAGGTATTAGCCCAGATGGAGAATCAAGGCTGGAAAAGAAAACATGTAAGAGACCTTAGACAGAACTGTACAACATCTCTCCCTATCCTGGGCAAGGAACTGTATTTAGAACTAGGTCATATGCAACTGCAGAATTCAACCAAACACAACTGAATTTCATGCAATCAATGTTAAAATAAAAGTTTGCTAAATACTGGTATGATTTGAAAGTACTGGTATCATGTTTCTGAGTAGAATTACAAAATTTCTACTAGAAAAATGACACAGGCAGGCACAAGCATGATCAAAACCACAGCCACAAGTTTTTCTATTTCTTTTCCAAGAATGTTCTGTTACAAATGATGCTATCACAAAGCAAAGCAACAGACATGAAATGCCAGCCATTATAATTGTATGCCAAAATACATGCCCTACAAAGTATTTAATTTATGGATTCCACAAAAAACACACCTTTCTTCAGTAAGTAGATTGAACAATGCAAAGGATAATCATCACAAGTGTTTTTATCTTCATTTTCTTGCTCTGCTTTTTCCTACCTTCTTTATGACAACTCATTCCACCTGCACTTTAGATTACGCAAGGATTTCCACAGTATTTGCATTGCATTTGCACGCTTGGTTTTTACTTCTCTCATTTGACCAGTGTTGTACAATTATTAAAAAAAAAAGTGTTTTGACTCAAAGACAATAAACTGATGATAGAAAGGTCCAAGAGTTTAAGTTATACAACTAGTCAATGAAATGCAGAAAGAGCATCTGGACAAACTGCATATCAGATATGGCTACTTCAAGTTAAAGTTCACTGACTGGTCAGCAAAGAGCATCATTTTTCCCCTTGCTTTCAGTTCCCATTGCTTCTACAATTTGGGGTGAAAAAATGACTTAAAGCTGGTAGTTTCCTTAGTATATAGCAAGTAAAAAATCATACCCTTAGGCCGATGTTTCTCTAACACTAAGACACCTGAGCAATTTTTCCTAGAGGCTGATGATCAAGGTGTTATCATAGCTATGCATTTTGCATTCCCTCAACCAGGAATCTCGTCAAGGCTTCACTAGCTGCTACAGTCATGAACCTTCAACTAAATCTTTCCAAAAAAGTTTTAGACACACACGGACTGTTTGCAAAGGGCTATGTATACGCTCACATTTCCTGGATACAAATAACACTTTCTTAGACTGAATAGAGCATATTATATATGTGATATATGTGCTTTAGGAAATCATCTTGGCAGGAAATTCCATTTTCTATTGTGTCTCCCTTAAAAGTCTGTGTATAAGCAGTGATACAGACATCAGACTCCTTACTGTTAAAAATGAAAGAAATAAGTCACACCACAACTCTGTTCAATGAGTTGAGTCTACAGTGTTCTTTTCTCAGGATATTAATCTTTCTAAAAGCATTCTTGCTCGCCTTCACTGTTACCATCTAAGAGCAGTAATTACTTCTTGTTCTGTGTTATCAGATGTCACAGGTATTAAATGACTTTCTGTTGCTGAAGTATCTAAAAAAGAATTTCTTTAAGAAGCAATCACTGACATAAGTAGATGAGCTCTGGCCTATACAGCTATGGTTGCAAAGACCACGGTTGCAGCAGATGTGCCCACAAACAGAGTCATTACGTAGGTCAGAAAACTCTGTATCTGAAAAGCCAACTGCACATCCATTCTATATATATGCACTCCTGCCTAAACATAGTGGTTTAGGTGCGTTCACATGTCAACTTTGTTTCACAACGCTATGTAAAAGATATATTTAATAACTGGAGGCAACTGAATTATCAGTCTTCAGTAGATCAGCTTGCATATTTGTTACAAAGGGAAATATGATACCATCTCTATATATGAGAGATCATGACTGGAAGACAAAATGGGCTCCTAAAGACAATCCAGAAAGTTCAGCAGAAAATAAATATTAGGGGTTTTTTATTATATATACACATTCACAGTATATCTTCATCAACTGAAACTTAATCACCTTTTTACAATTTAGAGGAAAAGGCCTTTTTAGGGTAGTTAAGCCATGTATCATCAATACCATGAAGCTAACCTATCAGTTATAATAGCTCCTATAAAATACCAGAGTGAAATTGCAATAAGCCTAGAAAATGGGCTACAAATCCCAGATATGCTCAAGCAAGCACTGAACCAAAAATAAAAATAGGTAGATAGGAAACCAAGAACTAGATAGCATTCATCTAATTCACGACCACTAACAGCAAAGATCACAGGCCAAGGTTTTAAGGCACCTTATTCAGCTCCAAATGGCAATTACTGGACAGAGGGTTCAATTATAAAAACTATCCCTCTTCAAAATGAGGGAAATTTCTAACAGTTCATTTTTATTCCCTGCACATACAATAGTTCTTACATTTCTCAGAAGCACCTTATTTTGTTCAAATGAAAACATGGAAACATTTAATATTATTAAATAGAGAACATCGATGCCACAGTATTTATCACTGTGTAATAAATATATCCCAGCATAAAAGAGTTTTCCACAAGTCTTCCTTGTTTTCCCAATACTATTCTGATAAGAAAGGAACAGACTGTACTACAACGAATATCTGTTAACACTGTAAATTAAGCTATCAACTCTCTCCTCATGCCCTCCCCTCCAAAGAAAAAAAAAATCTTAAAAACTCATTAGAATCTTACTTTAGAGAAAAGCTATGGGAAAATGCGATGACTTGGATTATATATAAATTCAAAGACAGCTGGATTTTTTCCTTCACTTATAAGTATTACTCCTAGAGCTAAAGACACAAAGAAAATAACTCTTGTGTATTCATAGCCTTAGAACAGTCTCAGTCCAAAGGAATTTGTGATGTCTGTTACAGGTGTATCACTAAATGGCTTTATGTTTTTTGTATATGCCCTCTCCCTTAGTCGACCAACAACATTTGTCAAACAAAAGAAAATAAGGGAACATTTTGAAAGCAGACCTTGGAAGGGAAAGAACGAAAAATAAAAGTCAGTATTATAACACATACCCATCCTAGAATACTTTCAGTATTAGATAAACTTGAAATAACTTTGGTTTGATTTTCTTTTCAAGATGGGAGAAACATTTTGATACCCACATGGTATATACTGAAAATTTTGTTAATTAAAAGAAAACCAAAGACGCTTTCTCTTCATGAAGTGCACAATAAGTACTGAGGAACAATCACAGACTATTTCTATCATTCAAGTACTCAGAAATATTCCATAGCAGCAGTGACACTGTAGTCTTACCTTTCTATTACGTATGAATAACAATATTAAACAGGCATGAGGAATATTCCTTTATAAACAAAAAAGCAACAATAGCTCATACAAGATTATAATAATGAAAGAACCTACCAATGCATTTTGGTTTCCTGAAGCCTTTTTAATGTTTCTTGCTGGCATTCCATGAAGATGACTAAATCTACTCTGGAAACCTACAAATTAGAAGGAAGGATTGATTAAAGAATATTTCCTATACACCATACAACCAAGAAATTTTATCATTACATATCTATCTATTAATCTCACTTCAGTTAAACAAAAATATCTTCATAAAAAAAAATCCCACAGAGACAAAGAACACAGAATGGAAAATATGTGAGAAAAGCTAAGCTGTCATGAAAATGAAGTCTCTCTATAGATACCAACTTGGTTCTATGCACAACTGGCTACCTAAGCAGAACATACCAAACTACAGTAGGAAAATGATTTTGCATCACTTACAAATGTATTAGTACCAGAATGCATGTTCACCACATTTAATCCTTAGACCAAGATCAAAGAAAAAATCGCAAGCATCCAGAAAATAAGTCTCACAAGAATTTAATGAATTCAGTGTGCAGAGAAATAATTTAAAGTTGATTTGACCATTGCTTACATAAAAGAATGTGAAAGGTGATCCTTGTGCAAGAGGCACAAAAAAATTCTGTGGCAACAAGCTGAGGTCTGACAACTTCAGTCTTGAAACAAGAGTGGATACCTAGCTGTAAAAGCAATCAAATGCTGAAACAACTTACCATTGGACACACTGGATCCACGGTTTTTTAAAATGCTTTTAAGTAAATACTGAATAATTTTCTAAGTAACAACACCAATCCGTGCTCTAAATGAACCCTTACCTCTTCTCTACAACCAATAAAGCCTGACCATTAAAGCAAAGCAGATGACCACACTAGTTTTTCAAGCCTCTGAATCTATGAATTTATATAGTCTGTTCCTGGCTTCCATGATGTTTAGAACTCTAAAGATTCGCTTTAAATAATGTTTAATTCTTTTCAATGCAAACATCAAGACAATAAAATAGGCTATAAAAATAAGCCAAGTATTACACCTTCTGACTTTTCTAATCATTGACAGTTTCTGACTATTTCTGCCTAATGATATCTCAAAAATGAAAATTCAAGAAAAACTGGTAATTCCAAGATCTTGTCAACATTCAGCAGATTCTGGTAACCCACAGATACCTTTCTACTGTACTCAAGTGATTCCACTGTTTGCATATGATTGATTGTTACTTACCTCTCCTTCCTGAATGGGACATAAGGGGGAAAGTACCCGTTAAGATACTTTCAAAGACTGGATCAGGCAATTCTCTCTCCAGTTCTGTAGAGTCTTCTTGTTCCCACCACGGAATGACCCCCGTAATTCCACATGCTCCACCAGATTCATTTTCATGAAACCAATCACTCTGCTCATCATCACCTGTGTGAGGACAGTACCCCCCAGTTCCCCCAAAGAGGGAGGAGTAGAGAAGATAAAAATCAGATGTTACCATCAATAAACACTGACAAGACAATTATTTCTTTTGCTTTATATCTGTACAACAATTACTTGTATATAGCAGTTCTATTTGGAAAACGTTTCTCAATAATATGACAAGTGTTGCCATCAATGAAAACATAAAATGTAATGTTTTAAAACCAATCTACAATAGTGAAAAAACAATAATGAACTAGTTAATTCTTTGGCAATAACTGCAGGGAAATCCATTTAAGTTACTGCACTTTACATATTAACAAAAAACAAGTCTTATTTTCCAGCAGGGAATTAAAAGGTATAAAACTGTGAAACTAGTTCTTTGCAGTTGATAATGGTATATAATTAGCTTAATTTCATGATTTGTATGGCTAGTAAGAGGGGAAAACAATCATGAACAGATGTGACTAAATGAAGTTAATCTGATTAAGTTCATTTAGAAATAAGTTTTGAAAAAGTTCATTTTAAATGAAAACTGACAGTATCACGTGATTGAGAATTACATTGCATTATACTACAAAGTTGGTCACTTTACTAACATTTATAGATGTAGTATTTAAATACATGGCAAAGGCGAAAGACAAGACTGAAAATCTGATCTTGAACATATTTCATATGTTTCATATAAAAAACCACCAGCAATTAAAATAAATTGCTATGTTTGTTTTTAAAACACGTTCTTTTAAACAAAACAGGTAATCAATAGAATATCAGAAAGTAGCCTCATGAGACTTGGCAAATGTCCTTTCTTACACTCAAAAATTAGCATTTCAAAGGGTGTGCTCTGTATTTTAACTATTCTTCAAAGTACCAAATCATGACTCGCTATTTCTGCACATAAACCATTTGTTTTTCAGTTTTTAATTATGCAGGACTAAGCAAGAGAGAAATTTAGACAACAAGAACAAAAAGCATTTGGGCAAAATTTCATTGCCACTCCATCCCAAAGAGACAAAACACAAATAACAAGAACCCAATCCAAAATCTGAGGGAAAAAAAAATAATCAGCACACTTCCTCCAAATAAGTTGTGGCATGGAAAAGAATACTTTTCCAAGCACAAGAAACAATACATGCAAGTATTTGTCAGGACAAGCACTTCAAGAAACGTAGATTAATTAAGTCACATTTTACCTGCCACATTTCAATTACCAAAAAAAGGATCTTTTCATCTTTAATTATAATACTAACAGCAAAATTATCAGAAGCTAGAGAACAGGAACTTTTAGATGAAGGATGAGACAGGGGTGGAAAGAGATTCATAGGTCCAAACAGCACGTTAAGCATGTTGGCATTTCAGGCACAATTCAGATTATTCACTGTATTTATTTTACTCCCCAATTATAGCTATGACATTTCACAAAGGCATTCACCATTAATTCTATCCTTGTTTCATTAGTCAGGCATGGTTTCTTTGGAGGATGTCAGTGTGCTGAGTGGCAGGGGAAAAAAAATCACACCATTTAGTTAATTCCAAACCACAGATCAATTTAAGTTTGAACTCCTTTGTTTAGATTTTTTAAATGTTTGGGTAAACAAACTTTGTTTGAATATTTTGTTGTACAAAGTGAACTCTAGATACCTTAACTAATAAGACCAGGAACTATTTAGTTAAGTTTTACTTAACTAACAAGTTAAGTCTTGTTATCCATATCTAGGAAACTAAGGAGAGAATTTTGAAATGGGGTTTCACAACTGGCTCAAGGACAGAAGTCTGTAAGAGTTAGACAAAAAAAATCTTGGAAGAAATAGCTAGAATTTAAGACAGGTTTGGTGGACTGTAAGATAAGGCAAATAGTGGCTAGTGGAAATAGTACCTTGGCTACAGTTCAGGGTAGGGGACATGACAAGAAATGGGACTTTTCATCCTTGTGCATCAAGAATATTAGTATGTCAAGCACCAATCAGTTATGACATCTTACTTGTTATGTTATTTCCTAAGCACTCCAATTACTGCCAAAGACAGAATACAGAACTTTGGATCTGCACCGTGTAGGATTTTCCCACGACTTGGGTATACCTGTTTTTTAAGCTTATCTGTCCATTTAAAACAGCTCTGAATCCTTTGTCTATTTTCAATCAGATTATCACCTCAAGATGAGCATAAGCCTATTACTGCTATTCTTATCCAGGTGAGAACACCCATGGCCATTTTGTTTAACAGCTGCTCAATCCTAAAGAGATCCCATTTTCAAAAGGAGTCAGGGAAGACAGTGTGTTTAAATCAGTTCCACGTCTCAGCCAATATAATGCAGGGGCCTCTTTGTTTAAGAGGTGGGTAACCAAATACTTGAATTCTATTTTACTCTACTTGTAATACTTAAATCCAAAGAATCATTTCTGACTTCAAAATGTTTCCAAAGATTCACAGCACTGTTCTTTCCTCTTAGGGCTGTTGAACACTGCTTCTATTCAGTCCAAGACTGCATCAAATCATCATATTCTTTCCACATATAGTAAAGACAAAAAACATTTCTAGATCTCCAGAAACTGGTCTCTGAGCCCATGCCTCCAACCCATTTATTTAAAATAAAACAAACTTGCTTGTGGATAGTACTAATGCTTCAAGGATTTACTCTGAAGCAATTTATGCTCAATTACAACAAAAAGTAAAAAAATGAATCAATTAGAATCAATTTAAGACCTAGAAGTGTCAACTTAATTGTAAAAATTTCAAGGCACTTCAGTTCCTGGCTTAATTTTTATTTTTAAAGCTTCCCCTCTGCACAATTACTCTTTCTCTACTCTTCATTGTGGTGTTAGATCTACATAATTATCTAATTGCCATCCATTTCTGTTACATTGTAAGGCATCTCTGATAGGAAACTTAGGAAATTATTCCTGTAGGCTTCTCTAGGGACACTGACCCAAGTGATACCAACCGTAAATTAACCAATCACTATTTGGAAGTCCTTCCCCTTTCCCCCCAAAAAACAAAAACAAAACAAAAACAAAACAAAAACAAAACAAAAACAAAACAAAAACAGCATCAACGATTAGTATTGGAATAACGTTAGATTTGTTTGCATTGTGTTGAAAGCTCAACTTGTAAAGTGCCTTGGAACTTCAGGTAATCCTATTATCTAGGCCTGTAATTAACGTTGTATGATATGTTGCAATAAAAGGTTAGGCCTTCCTTTTCTTTACCAAAACTGCTTACAGAAATTTCCTACCCTAGACATAGCATTATTGTTAGTTTTTAATATTGTTTAAAAAAAAGCCACTTATAAAGATGATATTAGAAATAAAGAATAAGAAAAAAAAGGGAAATGATAAAAAAAAAAAAAAAAGAACTGTGGCTGAAACTTTATCACTTTGTTGGCAAGCTCTCCCACCTCCATACTTTGGCTCATGGGCTTTATATTTGCACAGGATTTTGTTTTTTTGCTAACTACACTAAACGTCACTCCAGCGTTGGCCAGTTTACAAACCTGTGAAAACATACAATTTATAAGATATCACTGCAGGTTTGTTAATAGTTCAGCCACTATTTTCTTCGGTGACTTTCTGCTGAATAATTCTTTTTTTTTTTTTTAAATAACAATAGTGAGCATCAATCAAAATATATCTTGAATATCCCATTATTATGCCCAATTAAGTCTATACTTGGTGCTCTTAAATCAAAGTTTTAAAAGTTGAAATTCTTCTGAGAGTCTGTGAACAGAGTACGTTTCATATGGTAGAAAGAAAACAAACAAAAAATTTTGGGAAGTATTAGAAGTTGCAAGGTCAGTCATTCCTGAGTTCAGAACTGAATACTGAATTATTTAACTCTGGCCAACTGCTCAGAAATTGCTGCCCTAGATCACTTTCTTTTCTAGAAAGTCTGTCCCGTAGGATTAATTTAGGAATTAATTAGGATTTTATAAAGAGTATTTGTCTGCAATAAATGAGATATGCAGGTTCTTAACCTCAGAGAGGCAAAATGAACAAACGTTGCCCTGGAGAACAGGATCCTCTTATCCTCTGCTACCCAAATTTCTGAATGATGGCAGGCACATCATTTAAACTAAGGATTTCTCGAGGCAACGTTAATCAATCTCCGCTTCTCCACTTGACTTAGCAGAAACCTGAAGTCAGAAGTGCAGAAAATTTGAACTACAAATGATGTCAAGATGCTGATGTACTGAACATACATCCTGGAAGAGGGACACTGTGAAGACAGGAACTGGAGTATAGCTTTTAACGATGGCCAACAAAATCAGATAGTTCTTCCCTTAATGTTTTCATCCAGTCCTCTTTCAGATTTGTTTCTTTCACCTAGACTTCTCTTTTGTTTTTAATCAGACTTATTTTCCCCCTTCTTCACTGTTTTCAGTCTTGCTTGCAGCTCAACACAGCTATAAATTAATTCAAATAAATAAAAATATCATCTTATTTCATAAGGGGAATAAAAAGATAAAAATTACTATCATTTTGCTTTTGGGATGGCAATAAATATTGTTAGAAAATAAGTACTTTTGTTTTTACAGTAGGGTCTGTAATAACACTTTCATGGAAAAGTCTTCACAAAAAGAAAGCTAAATGCAGATAAAAAAATATCTGAATGAGATTCATTGTGAATTTAATGGACTTCTGATCACACCCATAGAATGACCAGTGCAAACTAGAGCGAAAAAAAATAAAATTTTGTTCTGACAATACCCTCAAGATTAATTATTCTTGTTCTTTTTATTTATAATTAAGAATACTATTTCAGGTCTAACGCTTTTTTCCTGACATTGAAATTGAATCAAGACTCAAAAATCAAACAGACATAAAAAAGAATTCCAACTGAGCCAACACTGAAAAAAGTTTCCCATACCTGAGAAAAAAACTATTGTTCACAGATCCCTCCCCTTTCCTCCTCCCACAAAACATAAGAAAAACAGAAAGCAACTGACATTTTTGATATTATTATTCAAAGATTCAAATAACAGAATTCACTATCTAAGGACAAAATATTGATACAAATATATTCAAAGGGTACTTCAAAAATATGTAATTATGAAGTTTGGTAAGTCACCTTACATATAAATGTAGAGGAGAAATGCATTAAGAACTGCAAGTCAAAAGATAAGATCATATAGGGAAGTAAAAGGAGATCTTCTGGAAGTATCTTATTTTGAAAATTTTCTCTGAAGTTAGAAGATTGATCTAAACATTCAAAGACAGCTTAAATTATTTAGAAAAGCTATGTGTTAAAACAAGTAAAAACAGAATGAGAGGTATAGTCTGCATAGCACAAGTTTTTGTTTGCCTTGGACAAATGAGCAAGGAATACATCTCTGTTCTACAGTCTAAATAATTATTTCACTACCTAAATGTTAAAAGAGAAAAAACAGAAGAGTTTAAGAAAGAACATTCCTTTAACCTAGATCACTGCTGTGGAATAGCAGGTTTCATTTTCTTGCACAGGCTTGAGAAATAGTCTTTGATAAACTACGTAAGAAAATATTTTACATTACCATCAACTTAGAATTGACAATGGAAAAGCAAGTCTTAATTACCTGACAGACTATTTTTGCCTCATTGTTGTGTACTGTCAAAGACAGAAGGTTCCTATTCTGTGAGATGGGTACTATAATGCTAGCATAATGTAGGTAAATGAGTTGCATTTAATTTAAGACTGCAATAAATACTGAACTTAAAAAAAAAAAAAGTCTTACGCCTCCATCCTCAATAGCTTTATTTTATCACAAAAAGATCATGCATACTAAAGGAAATTTTGGAATCTTTAAATTAAAGTGAAATAAATGTAAGTTTTTCAGAGGGAAGAGACTTAAACAGGGTGCATCTTTTGATTTCAGTTTTAGACTGCTAAAAAATGAATGGCTGCTTAGCAAATGTCATCTCTGGGTGAAAACAAATCATAAAATCCTGCTGCAATGATTTGGGAAAATAAACACAGGGAAGAGTCAAGAAAATAGCTTGAAAGCCAGTATTATGATCAGTCTTGTCAGAAAACCAGAGCAACTGAAGAATTAAATATTAGTATAGATACCTTGAACATCTCCAAAAGATTTTTTTAAGTTTATTGTATTACAGAGACTGTTTCTCAAGACAGGTTTTTGATTAAGTCATGGATTCTGAACACCCACACATAACATTTCAAAAACCCTGAAAGAAAGCTATATTTCAGCTCATTAAAATAGTAATAACAACTGAAATAGTAATTAACCTATGAAATAACTTGTAACGCTTACAGAATTTCAACTGATGTGGTTTGAGGAGGGGTAGAGAAGGGTAAGATTGTTTCAATACCTTGTCTTCCCTCATCATTGGTAAACAAACCAGCATCACTGCTGCTCAGACTGCTGGATTCACTGTAATAAGAGAAAGAAAGAAACAGATCAAAAGAACAATTGATCTTTCAGTCGTAAAATTTTAAGGAGACAAGGCTGTGCTCAGATGGAACTTAAGCACAACAAAGATCGGAAACAAAATAGGATTTTTTTTTTAATCAAACTGCAAATATCCTAGTTCCATTAACTACAAAGCATATTATTTTTGGCACATAAAACCACAGGAATCTAATGGTACCCTGACAGTAAGCCAGATGTGACTGCAACGAGGTGCTGACACAATTGATGCATTTTATTATCTGCTTCCATCAAATGCTCACTGCTCCTTTCTTATGGTGTGCAATTCAGCTTGATCCTGGAACACCACTGCTCAATAAAATAGGAGAAGTCTCAATCAAAAGCAGTCTAAGGCTTCCTTCAGCCCATGAAGTATAGGAGTCTGAAAAAAAATCATATTACCTTTCCAAACATCATTTGCAAATATTCTGGAAAAGACACCGCTTTAGGATTCATAACATGCTACTTGGGAAGAAAGAATAAAGTTTTCAACAATGGTAGCCAATTAAGTGAAAATAAAGGTCACCCTGGAGAAAGTATGATCATTGGTCACGGCACCAACGAAAAGTGCAAGGTAGTTTACTGTTCTGTGATTTCTGTCAGGGGCTTCAAATCAGAATGCCTGTACACAACATGCACATACTTCTCTCTAAAAAATATCAATAGTTGGCAGTTTTTTGTTCTTTGCTGTATACACATTACAAGCAATATTCCAATTAAAATATTCCCTTGTCTTTTAATAACATAGATCGCTATTTGGTGAGTTTCACATGAAAGAATTTTTTGTAAACCATTTGATTACTTTACTTCATAACAGGACTGCTCTCTTCACAGGAATCTCATCACATTTTACATACAATGAAATGTAGAACAATTTGAAAAAAATCACTTCAGTTCACCATACACATTCAAATACAAGTTATAAATACTATGGTTACTTCCAACATTTCATACAAGCTACGTATGTAAAAAGAAGCTGAGGTGTGTTTATGTTTCTCCACTCCCATACATACAGTCTTATATTCAACTGATTTCAATTTAGTTAAGCTTTTTACACATTTAGACTAGTTTTAATTTTTGTTTCTAAATAACTAGTATACTTAAAACTATTTCCTTTTAAATGTTAATCTCAAAAATAAGCCTCTATATTTTTGAGCTGCTAAGATTAATTAGATAAAATTAGTCTAATTTGTGTTTAATTAGAACTACATTATTTGGTTTCATATCTTCCTTTGGGAGGCATTCCAACATGATCTGAAATGATATGGTATCAAGAGCCAATAAGCTGTGTGGTGTTTTTGTTTTGTTTTTACCTTTCTCTCTCTTTTTTTCTTTTTTTTTTAAAAAGCTTGAAAATGAAGTTTTCTTAATTTTTTGCTGTATCTTTTGCTGATATGTATTCTTACTGTATAAGCAGTACTTATATTATAAGTACTTTTTGTACTTATAATAAAGTACGTCTTTTACACATAATATAGTAAGAACAGAGACTTAAGTACTTGTGCAATTGCCCTAAGCATAACAACGAATTGCAAGCACTGGGGATGGAACCATCTTTCATGAGGGAGACCACAACTTGAACCTCATGATGCTGCAAGGCCTAGAAACTGCTCTCTAGCAAGCATCCCATCCTCACTTTAATTACAACACGCATGGCTTTACTTTCCTTACATTTTATTGTGCACAAGTTTACATTACACATTTCTCCAAAAAATAACACCCTCCCTCCCTTTTTCATAGGTACTTCCCATCCATTTATTAAAAATTGTTCTTTGTACTTAAAAGCCTGGAAGACCTTCAACCCTAGTATTTCAGCCACTTTTCTCACCAAGACTTCCTATATGAGAACAGACTTTTTTATTTTATTTTTTTTAATTAAATAAAACATTTGAGTTGTGCCATAATTGTCATGGAAGGACTAACCAGTTCATGAAAACAACCACTTGAAGCTTTCAAAATTATTCTTATTTTCCTTTGTCAAAAAAATAAAAATAAACTGTAACACTGACATATCCCACAGCAGCCAGTGTTCATTCCCCTTTAGCTACAGTCAAATAAGGCAGGAGCCACACCTGAGGTAAATGCCACATTGCAATCATTTCACTGAATAAATTATAAACCCCTGGAATTAACATATTAATATCTAAGTAAATGAAAGTTGTTATGATGGAAGTTATTTATAATTTTAATAAATTTTAACACTGTATTTTGCTAATTCCTCTGCTTTGTAAAGAGAATTCCCCCAGAAAGACTTCTAGGAAAAAAGAAGAATGCTACAGATCCCTTTTAATTATAAACAGCAAGCAAAAACTTGGAAGGAACACCTTTGCTACTGAAGAAGTTTTTACAACTTTATTTGCACAATTGTGGAAGCAAATAAATATTTTGATTAATAGTCATAATTACCAGCAAAGTGTCCCTTAACCTGTGACCTTGCTTCCCATTCAGTCCTGTCCCCAGAAACTGGGCAGCCTCCATACGCACAGGAACTGGCAGGATGCTGGAGGGGAGGCATCTCTTGCATGAAAGGACTGAGTTCAACTGCTCTCATTTTCAAAAGCAGCAATTGAGATTTCTTCACTATTTAGCCACTTAAAAAGCAAACAAATGCCAAAGTTTGTAGGCTTTAAATCATCATCCAGAACTCTGTACATTGCCAAATTTGTCTGAACTTGGCCAAGGAGTTCAGCATTAAGGATACGGGAGTATGAGAAAGGGACAGGCTCTGATCACAAATCTTAATTCCAGTGCTCAAAACCAAGCGCAAAGGAAATCATCTTTGGAATCATATAGATGCCAACATTTTACAAGCTTGAAGCCTGAGCACTGAACTAAAAACATAAACAAAAAGTCTTTTAAAAATAAAAGTGTGACCAGAATATGGACATAAAGTAAATTATGCAACAGTTCCTAGCTCCAAGGAAACTTTCTTTTCAGACCTGCCCATGGCAGGGGAGTCAGAACTAGATGATCTTTAAGGTTCCTTCCAACCCGAGCCTTTCTATGACTCTAATTATCTGTCTTGAAATACCAAATACAGGGGGAGGCCAATTCTCAGTATCAAAGAAGAAGGAAAGGACATTTTCTAAAGGCTCTCTGACAAGTCAAACCCATAACTTTAACACTGAAGTGAGAAGTCTGAAATCAAACTTGCTGTCCTGAAATACTGCTTCTGTTCTACTAGTTAAAACTTTAGGAATGTAAGAGTCAAGATTCACACTGCTCTTTCAACTGTTGTCTGCAGGTGAGGGACAAAACCAGCATGTAATTAAAAAAGATTTGGAAGAACTTTTCTGACAATAATTTGAGTTAGTCACTTATCAATACTGCTGTCATTAAAGCAACCAATTTGTCTGCTCAACAGTTTATAGATAAAAATACAAAAAATAAAACCAGAGACAGTAGTACTGTCAAGCCAGTGACTGAAGTTGCGAGTTTTAATAGGAGTCTTTCTTGTTGACAGTTCTGCATTCAGAACCAGACACATGGGATAAACATAATCAGGCTTACCAGGCCCTGCAGGTAAAGTCCCTGGTGTATGGTGGAAAAATGACTTACACCTTACTGTGTTGTCAAAATAGTACTTTCGAAACAATTACCATTGTAGTATGCCTGCTGTCTGGAATGGATGGATGAGGTGTACTGCCAAAGGGTCATCATTCCCCCATTTTTCTAATGGCAAGCTCAGGTGTTTCTGAACTGTAAATTGGTTTTTGCATTTCATAAATGATGTATATCCTTAGCAACCTGCAGACTCTTCATGCCCATGACACAAAGGAACATACTGTCTAAATGGCAAATCTAAACACTGACAACCTTTCTGATGAATAGAGATAACAATCAAAGCACCAATGTCTAGAAATTAGAAAATCTAAATTATTGTCTGTAAGAATGTCTGAGAACTGTCACCAGTTGAAATACCCAGAAAAAGAACGTATTAATCATCAGTGCATTCTGTCATCCTTCACCTTGAAACAATTAGAATGTATTATTACTTTGTTATTCCTCTACTACATGACTATTTTATGCTGAATTCCTTTAGCCTGATCAACTCAGCTTAGTACATTAAAAATAGTAGATTTATGAGCAAAAAACCTCAACAACTCTATGAGCAACTTTTTAAAGCAGATACTACTGATTTAACTTTGAAATTAAAGAAAAAAATATTTCCAACATTAGCAATATTAACATAAGCAAACAAACATGTAAAGTTTCTGTAAAAAAGGAAGAGAAAGAATAACCTGTCGCTCATGTTCTCATCTGAGCCTTTTTGCTCCTCATAGTCCATTTTGTCCTTATTTGCTTGGTTCACTTCTTCATTTTCTATTACTACCCCTTCATCCAAGACTTCTGGTCCTTGTCGAACTGCAGCTACTTTCCTTTTTTTCACTTTGCTCTTGGAAAACTCTTGATGTTGGTACGATTTGTTGTCATTGTCCATTTCTTGATCTCTGTTATCCTGCTGTTGAGTTATTGTCAGTGCATTAGAAACTTCTGATGGCAGATCTATTGCCATCCTTTTCACCTTTCTTCTCCTACGCAAAGTTCTATTTCCTAAACTGTCCACAGCCAAATCTGATTCATGCCATAGAGGTCTTTTGCCTCTAATGTTATTTAGGTTTGAGGAAGGCCTACGTTTAGCAACCAATAACTGGTCATCCGAGTCACTGTGGTCTTTCTTATTAGCATGATTCTCCCTGTAATCTTTGCTTGATTCTTCTAAACTGGAATCCGAACCTTCACTTAAACAGTGACCAGTCTCCCAAGGATGATGGGTGGTAAATGAGCGTCTTTTTCGTCCCCTCCTTTTTCTTGCCTGTCTTTTTAGAAGACAAGACACACTTCGAGAATGATCTCCAGTATCAGCAAAACCTCCTCTGGCTTGTTCTGAACTTTCTTCCAGTGCTGAGACTAGATCATGAACCAGCTCCTCCATAGTCCTACTGAAATGCCTGTATTTTCCAAGAGAAAAAGAAAACAAAGAAACCAACAAATGAATCTGAAAAGTGTCAAATACAACTTCATCTGCCAAAATAATTTTAGTCACTTTAGGCAATGGAGTCTTAATGGCTATCTTAGAACATCACCATATTTCTGATGAGATCCAAAACCTTGCCAGCTTGTCCTACTCTACTTGCAACACACTAGTACACCTTTTAAAAGGTTACCATCCCAATTTTCTGTCTTGGAAACAAGAGCATCTTTTTTCCCCTATTTATTGTTGACCTTGCTATTATTGTTTGTATTTAATTTTTCTCATCACATTTTCATGATTTTCAGGGATTCCACATTGCAAGAACACTCACTAACTGTAGGCAGGGAGCATGTTTTAAAATTATGAATGGGAAATTGAATACGTAATATTACTCCTTGGTAGTGTATTAGCGAGTTCTGTTTAAGAGTTGTCACTGGGATAAAATCTTTAAAGGATAATTATCTCTTGATGCTACGTAGATGCCAAAACGAAGATAGCAATTCTTGGATAATAGATGACTTTTAAAATAGTAAATCCATCTTTCCAAATGGCTAATATCTATTTCATTTTTTAAAATATTGATTCAGTGAAGTGATATTAAGTTGAGAGAATACTTTGCTATGAGTAATTCTGAAGTATCAAATGCAAAGTTTCCTACCACATCTAGGCACCACCATCAACAGAATCACACGCCTGTGTAGGTAAAAAGATCCCTAACCACACACATCGTCTGATGGATGCCTTAACCTTTTATATGTTTCACTCCTCTCTTCTCAAATTTTAAACTATCATTTAGCATGCTTAACTCAGTGTGCTTCAGTAAGTTCACTCATACTTTATATGAACATAACTACTAAAAGAGAACATCAATAGACCGATGAACTCTAATCCTTCTCATTCACTACAAGCTCCAGTGTTAAAGATGCCTACCTGGTGACAATTACGAACACAAAGAATGCAAAGAAGTGTTAAATATTAATGAAGGAACTGATGAGCACTTTAAGAATAAACCCAAGCTGGTCATGAAAACTCTTATGTAAAGACATATTATCCTTTTAAATATTTTTCACAGATACTCACACATTCCAATTGCAAGATTACCAGAAGCAGAGAGTGCTACAAACTCAAGCTCATTTTGAATTCCTGAAACTAGAGTGTCACTTGCATTTGTTTCTCATATCTTTTTCTAACCTGCTGAAATCTCTAGTCCCATTAGTCCCTCTTAACGTAACATTTTCTCTGGCTCATCTGCTTTCTTCTGCTCTGGTACAGCAGAATCTTTATATTATCTTGTAATGAGTGAAAACAGCTCTGGAAGAATACTACAAGTTTCCGTAAGCTATTTGGTTCCCAAGCATCATAACCTCCATAATCACATAAAAATACTTCTCAGAAACAAGAGAAAGAACAGAACAGGAAAAGTGTTTCAAATGAAGCAATAATTATCTGAAAATCCAGAGAGAGAAGAGAAAGCCAATTAATCTTGGATTCAATTTTATAGACATGTGCCATTACAATGATTTAGAGCTAATCTTGGTTTTACTTCCTAAATTTTTATTATCACAGGGTAGTGAGCTTTTTTTTGTTGTTGTTTGTTTTGTCTTGGCTTTTGAAGTAGGAACTTAAATCACTGGTAAAGGCAAGTCCATGTAAATTTGTACAGGCTTTTCTATTTACTTACATAGACAAACTGGCCCACATTTCTCAGCAGCTACAACCACTGCCGGGGGGGCACTAGCCACTTTAGCCTTACTGATAAACACCCCGTGAAGACAGATATCCTTTCATGTGCAGGTATCAGAAAAGATGCTCTTCTGGTTTAGGGGGCTTTCTAATCCTTCTGAGTTAATATAAAGGAGCATAAGATTCAGATGAGCTCCAGTAGATTTAGTGTGAGCCATTGTTCCCCCAGCTACTAGCCCAGCCCTTCTGCTGCAGGCTTTCACATCCCGAGCAGAACTGAAAGAAGCGGAACTAACTAGTAGGCTTAAAGGTACCTTCACCTCCCAAAAAGAACAGATTTCTCCTGCTACCATACCAAAACATTAACTGGAACGTATACATTCTTGCAGCCCATTCTGCTGCTTCCCCTGCAGCACAAAGTAAAATGGGGATACTAATGTCTTACACCACAGTTTATGATTAATTCATTCAATTCAGCATCCCTAATCCATATGGATAGCTATCACTAAAATCAATGTAGCTCCTACAGTGGGCATATCAATTTACTTCAGATAATGGCGGAAGTATGCTGGTAAAGTTGCTTTACTTCTATGGAATACTTCAAGATCAAACAGAATATATCCACTTTGGATTTATATATCTGATCTAACCTTGCCTTGAATTCTTCAATAAATACTATCAATACAGATGGTGTCAGATCAAAAGATGAAACTCAAGAGGAGTGAACGCTATTAAGTGTTTTGGAAGTAAAGGGACAGCATGATTCTTAAAAGGCCCCAAGCAGTAAAGTATTTAGTTTCCATTAAATTACAACTTTGAATCTTAAGCATTTCTGCAATTTATCATTTCTATTGAATATCACAGCTCTTCGCTGATCTCAAAGCTGCAACATATAAACCAAGATCTGTATAGTGCAGTGATCTTGTTTACGCTACAAATTACAGCCATGGTCTTGTGCATAATACAGCTGTACTTTAACTGCATTGCATTTTGGATAGATCAGACAGTATCACGATTACTTTAGAATGGATGATTATGAGTATTGATCAGTTTGGGACACTAGAAGATCCCGTGGAGTACCTTGGGAAAAAACACACCATTCTTCAGCTTTTTAACCACACTGTACCTTCAACATGTCAGTGGTTCACATTAAAACTTTACTTCTCCTGAAAGCCCAAGAAATCTCTTTTGTTTCGTTTTATTGGATCTCTCATTTCTAATGCTGTATTTGAAGCATCAACAACCAGATAGAAGAGTTAAACTGAAACCTGTTTCCAAAATTCAGGAGCATGTGTCTACTACTGCACTATTTATCAGACAAGTCCAGTTTTGCAGCTTTCTGCCCTGATCACAACCAGCTGTCAAGGTTGTATTCCAAACCTGTGGCACATATTTCAATCATCATTGCCTACTGTAACAAAAATATTTGTGTTTGAAATAGGTTGAAAAATAATTGTGATAATGGAAGTCAGACAAAAAGTATTAAAGACATAACCAGTACCAACTGCATTCACTAAGATGAGAAATTTCACAGATTGTAATAAGGAGTGCGGAACAGCCTATTGTGGTACATAAAATATAAGTTGAGCCGTAGTTTAGCATGACTCACATAAGGCTATAAAAATGCTGTTACAGCAACAGCCCACAGCTAGCAATAAACTGTAATGTCTTCACTAGGAGAAGATTCTATTTTACTATAAGAAAATATAGTTTGCCCACACTGACCTTTACATTTATCTGAAGCAATTTTAATGTAGTTCACTAAAGGCTGACCCATTTCCTCTCTATCTTTACCAAAGCAGACCATAATAGTACTGGTTGCAGGAAACAACATAACTGCTTTCACCTCTTCCAAAAAGGGCTAACACAGCTTGTGTTAAGCATTAACATTCAGTGTAGAAACTACTGAGGGAAGTAACAGGCACTTAATTTTTCAATGCAAGTGGACTATCATATTTTTTTTGTTATTCACTTCCCACCTAAAACACAACAACGTAGAGCTCTGACCACTCACTGAACATGTAACAAACATTTAATACACTGATGGGACTGCTAATAGAGTTGCAGGACTCTTAAGAAGAGGTAGTATCTTCTACTAAACCATCTGACAGCTGCATTTACATTTACCTTCTGGTTCTGTAGATTTTTCTGTTAAATAGATAAAGAGTTCTTTACAGTGAAAGTTATACTACATCCATTTCACCAATTCGGAAAAGTAACCCTCAATAACAAATCCAAAGAAAAGCAATTTCCTCAGAACCACGATTTTTTGCTGCCATCACAACCAACCTCGATCAAAAGCTAAAAGCACAAGAAAATCAAGTAGTTTCTCAAGTATCAGGATTATAAATCCTGACTTTATATAATCTTGTTTCTCCAACATCTTGTGAACTGGTTGTACTCACACTGCACCTTTACTCTCAGGCAGGTGTTAATTTGCATTCCATTTCTTCGCATCAGAAGCGATATTCTCAAAACAATAGTTTTGAGACCTCTGCTGTTTTATCGCTGAATGTGACCAAACTTTGGAGTCAACAGATGCAAGATTTTGGGAGGGTGCAGCAGATGATAAATCTCACTGCCTGGCCAGTAGAATTTACAGATTCCAAACCCAAGAGCTATCCCTGCTCTTGGGATATGCATAAAGGGGGAAACAAATTAAAGCAAGACAACTAAGTAAAAATTATTAAATAGCTAGCAAGAAACTACAGTGGATGAGGAAATAACTTATAAAGCCACGTTACATAGAAGATTATGGTATGTATAAGAAACACAGCCTGAGCCTTCATTATTTAAACTCGACAGCCATCAAACGGCCATCGCTGACAGGAGGCCACAAAGCACCCAGTCCCATGTCTGCATCCATCTGTGTCTTTAGGTGTCCTCCCCAGCACAATCAGGTTTTCAGAGTTACACAATTAGCAAACCACATTCCAGCCCTGCACCAACCGTCATGGGGGGCAGAAGAGCTTGCTGAGAGCACCAGATAATCCCTGCCCTCCTCCACTTCTGAGGGTCTGGCCCAGTGCTTCCTGTGAAGGCTAAGAGCCACCACATTCAGAGTAAGTTTCACAAACAGATCAAAGAAACTTGATACAAAAGTAACCTTCACTTTAACATTTTAAAAGCCTGAGTCAAAACAAAAACTTACAAGAACTAAGCATCAGAAAATTACTTTGACTTTCATGTAAGATATTCTGAACAAGTACAAGAACCAAGGACTCTTGAGACAAGTTAGGAGACTATCTTGAAGCATGCCTATGTCTGAAAAAGGAAAAACAAACCCCAAATCCCAGGATATATCTCATCTTTGAGGTATAGCAACCTTTTTTTTTTTTTTTTGGTAGGAAGTTATGTGTATATATACAAATCAGTTTCACAAACTACTAAAAGTACAGAAGGGGAAATGAAAAAATGAGAATTTATGGAAGTCGTACTTGTACAGTGAAAGATGTGCACTTACTACACTTGCTGGGATTTTCTATGAACTCTTTTTGGTGCACAGCTCCTACACATTTATTTATACACAACTACAAGCAACATTTTATACCTCCTGTTACACACTGCACATCAATTCTCAGTACTGACTCTACATTTGAGAAACTCCTTTAGACATGTTTAGGAATTCCCCTGCACTTGATCTACACGAGGAAAAGTTAATAGTATTTGAGGAAAAACGGAATTTCATCAGCTGATTATGTTGCTGGTCCTCCTGAAAATTTGGGCCAGACAAACCTGGAAGAAATACATCTGACTTCTAGCAGTACTTCAGAACTACTAAATTAACAATCCTATAGATAATAAACAGCGCTTCAATAATTATGCTGAATAACTCTAGGCAGTTTATTTATTATATATAGCTGTCTAATGACAGTTACAGAAGAATATGCCAAGCTCCTGTACCTTGTGTTGCTGAACACTGTTTTTAAAGTCTCTGGAACCAAATGAATTTATATAGACACAAAATAATTAAATTTAAAGAAAAAAGACATGTTAAGTCTATAATGAAAACTTTCCCGGAATGAAGATACAAGCTATGAACCTCTTAGACAGTTACTACTATAGACAGCCTTAGTACTGAAATAAAAATAATTCTGCCAGAAGAGCATACCTCATTCTCTGAAGATTTACAGACTACAACCAACAGAAGTTGCATTTATGGGCACATCCATATGCCTACCAATGCTGGCATACTTTTTCTAGAACTGTATACTATCTATGCAAAATGCTTTCTAATTAGGACTGTTTCTCATTTATCAAAACCTAAAAACCCATGGAAATACTACCCCCCCCAACAGACAGACACACACACACAAAGTGGTGGTATCAGCTGAAATGTAGGAGGAAGAAGTTCGTTCTGTAAGAAAATTAAGAACTAAGCCTCTTTCTTCCTCTTTTTTCCTGTTGCCGTGTAAGAAGCAAAGTGATCTATAAAATAAAACCTGTTGAAGACCTGGCAACCCTACCTGCAGGTGACTGTATACATAACGCTCCCTCTAGAAAAAGTGGCAAAGCCTCAACCCAGGCCTCAAATTATCATCAATATTCCAGAAAAACAAAATAAAACAAGTACCACAGTCCTCTCCACTCCCATTAGTTAAAGTGAAATGAAGTTACACACACCACGTGATACCTAACATACCACAAGACACTGAAAACTTCACGTAGGAAATTAAAAACAGTGAGTTCTGAAGGAAACAATTGGTTTTTCAGCTCCATTCCATCGGGTCTCTTCACCAACAGCCTTTACGCCTCCATGGCGCATTAATAAAACCCACATCGCTCTCTTCTGTTACCCTGTTTCCACAGTCCTATGAAGAAAGCTTTAGAGTCGCTATGCTAATATCTGGGCTTAGGTACAACAGCTAACGTGTGAATTACATCGCAGCAGCACTGGCTCAGCTCTCCTTGCTCATCGGCCGCGGCCACACTTGTTGATGCTCGGTTCGCGACCGCGGCCTCAGGACGGCAGCCACACCTCACTGCCCGTTTCCACAGCCTCCACCAAAGCGCCCGGGCCTTTGACAGCTCTGCCACAACGCAAGAAATAAAACGCCCCCGTGCCACCAGCACCAGTTTGCGTGCCTGCCGTCCTCTTCCAGCAGCGCGGGGACAATCCTTCCTCCCCCTGCTGCTGGCTTACAAGCGAGGCGAGCCTGGGAGGCACGTCCAGGCCCTGCACACCCCCTCCCCGAAAATAAATCCCCCCTCCCAAGCCCCCTTTTCTCCTGCAGCCCCCCCCAGCCCTGCAGCCCCCCTTCCCCAGGCCGGCAGCAAGGGGCAGGGACCCCCCCGCATCCCCGCACCTCGCCCCCTCCCCGGCTCCCAGGCGTTGCCCCGGGGCCCTCCGCGGGGCCGGCGCCCCCCGGCCCGCCCTCACCAGCTCGTCCTCGCCGCCTGAGCTGGGGTCGGGCTGTGCTCGGCGCCCCGCAACATGAACCCGGCGCCTCCCTCCCCCGGCCGCTCCCCGGGGAGGCTGCGCCGCTCCGCACACACCGGGCCGGGGGCAGGAGGCGGCCGCGCTGCTCCGCAGGCCCCCGCCGGGAGGGCCCGGAAGCGGCTCGGGCCCCGGCAGGAAGGCGGCCGCCACCATCTCTCCCCTTCCCCGGCTCCTCGCTGGCAGCACCGCGCCCTCTCCTCGCTTACCGTCCCCCGCCGTCCCCTCGGTCCTTCCCCGCGGGGCTGCCGCTGCCGGCCCCGCTCCCCGCACGGCACCGGGCCAGGCCGAGGGCGGCCTGGTCTACCCGCGGGCGGCCTGGTCTACCCGCGGGCGGCGCGGGGTGGTACGGCCCGTTGCCATGGCGGCGGCGGCGTCGGGCGGGCGGGGGCCGTGGGGGCAGCATGGCCGCCCTGGCCCGGCTGCGGGCCCGGCTGCCGGCGCTGCGGGAGGAGTATTTCCGCAGGAACAGGTACCCGGAGGGCCCGGCTGCGAGATGGCGGCGCTCCGCCAAAAATAGGTGGCTTCGCAGCCTCCCCCCTCCGGCTCCCGGGCTCGTTTTGAGGGCAAAGGGGCGCCCGCAAAGCCAGGGGCTGGAGCCTGCGGTGGTCCCATACACCCCCCCGGCCTGGGCTTGTCCGCTATCTGCTCATTCGTTTATTTATTTATTTACTTATTTATTTAGATTGACAGAGAATCCCCCAGTCGCTGAGAGAGCTGATGGCTCTGATCCGCACTGCTTGAAGTTGAGCTCTGTAAAGCAGACCGGACAGCTTGTGTCTCTAGCACCTGAGATACGTTTAGTCTTTTTTTTTTTTCTTTTTCTGCCAAGTGAAAGATTTTTTTTATGCCAGGAGAAGAAGGAGATGCTTGCCCTACCCACATCTCCACCTACAGAGCAGCACGCTGACAGGATCCCCTGCTAGTGTCCCCTTTGTGGAGGGGCCGTTTTGCACTGCGGGGTTTTCTGACCATGAAGGTGGCAACTTTTCACACGTCAGATTTTAGGAAATAAGATATTTTGAGAGCTCTTTTAATATTTCATGCACCTGTACTATAAACCCTATTATTCAAATATATTGTTGCTGCTAGTGTGCATATAACATTTATACTCAAACAGAAAAAAAAAAATCATATCCAGGATACTTCTGGTTTTTCTTCACTGTTTAATGTGTCATTTTAGAAACCAATTACAACAATATTTGCATGACTAATACGGCTCTAACATTGCTAAAAGTTGAGAGGTCAAGTTCTGCCTGCATATAGAGCATTCCCATTCTTTTGCTGAACTTTAGCTCATACTCTCGTGGCTGTACACGCAGTAGTTCACTAAATGAGCATCAGTTACAGCAGACTATACTTGTATTTCACATACTTCAGGTTATAAAGAGCAGGCTGAGTCAGACGTCGAAATCCATTGGAGGGCAGCATGCTGGATGTTTGGGGATTTGTTTTTTGGCACAGCTTGCCAAAAATGAATTGTTTCCTTTTAAGAATAGGCTATAATCCATCAGCTTCTTGAAATTCAGAGCTTTTCAGCTGAGAATTTACATGAGAGCATTCAGTCTGAGCAACTGAAGGCCTGATCAGTAATCTGATCTTTGTTCATTAGGGTGAAAATCTTGAACTTTTTCAGCAAAGCTGTGAGTAAAACCATGAAACAAATCAGAATATCTTGTTTAGAGGTTTTGATGGGCCCCTTTTAAATTTAAAAAATAAACTTTGGGTATTGAAGTGTGTCAATTTTGCAATGGTCTTTGAAGTATTTTGTGCAAAATAAAAGAACAACTTTAGTTTCAGTTGCAGAACTATTCTATATAAAGTAATACATCAGTTACAGTTGTCAAATTTGGGATGCTATGGGCATGAGTAAGGGTAATCTGTGAACTCACTCATCATTCACAAGTAGTTGGATGGTATTCATACAAAAATGTGATATATTTAAAAAGCACGTTACTCTTTAAAGCCAATATTCTACAGTGAAATACTGGATCCCCCAAAAGACCTAACTTGTTATAAAGTATCAGACAGTGTAGAAGAGTATAGATGGCAAAGTACTTGTTTTGTTTGTTTGTATGAGTTGCACTGTTTGCAGCTACCTTCAGCGGTAAAGCCTGAAGGATTTCCATGTGTACCAAGCAAATTTTAAGACAAAATAAAACTCTTTCTTTCTTCGCCTATCTATCAAGACCTAAAAGCAGAACTTAGTATAACATCAAGAGCATACAGAACGTCTAGAGCAGCTTGACTTAAAGTGACTCTGGTGAGAACTAAGTACTCTTGCTAGCAATTACTGCTGCAGGGGGAGCACAGTAATTGAAGTGCCTTAAAGTAAATCCCAAATTGGAAAACCTTCTTTATCTTTCAGAATGCATTTGCTGTTTCACGACTTTACATCTGTTCCATTAAAGATCAGGACAGGCTGATGACTGTAATGTCCTGCCTCTTGATTGTGGTTAGACCAGTGATCGATTTAACATGGTTCTTCTTCTGATCTTAATAATGTTCCTGTCATTCTTTACACAGAATTGCATTAGTCTCAGAGTATGGGGTCTTCTAAACTGTCTGTCCTTTTAGGGAAAGTACCTTTCTAGGGGAGGACTTACCCATTTACAGTACAACACAAAGAGGCCTTAAGTCTGCACCTTGAGGCTGCAATTTCTCAGCAGAAGTATTAGAATATACAAGACCTGTTAGTATATTCACTTATTTTTCCAGGAGCCTACTTTTATATGCTGTAACATCTATATGCTAGATGTTGATCTTAACTATTTTTTATTTTTTTTTAAGTCTTTGAGAAGTATTTGGAACTCTGAAAGCTTAATTCAAACTGTATGACAACTATGCGTTCTGATCAGAATGGCAGATATTGCCTTAAACAACTTAAGCCCCAAACCACTTCTTTTTCTGGCAAGGCCAGCTGTAAGTGCTTGTGGAATTATATTGCAAGAAACTTAAGTCTGTTCTTGATCCACTTAAGTAAAAGTTGTAAGGACTTCTAATGTCTCAGCTGGGCTTCTGCTCTTCCAGAAGCAGACCATGGCTGCTCATATGTTCATATATTATAAATATGCTTATATTATATTCATATATTATAAAAATGTTTTTCATCGAACTCATTTCTGGAAGTGTCTGCTTCCTATGAAGTCTAGGAAGCTAGACAAGAAAATAGCAAGAAAGCCCTCTAGTATATATGTCAGCTTTAATATTGACTTGTTTTGTGGTCCTGTGTAAAAAAGAAGATCTCTTTTCCACAGTTTCTAGGTTCTGGAACATGTCTGATGCATGTCAGATGATGAGAAAAATGGGTGCTCCTGTAACGTGATGTGGAGGCACATGCTGCACCAGCTGCTATAATAGCAGCAGAGCTAATGCTTCTTGATCTCTGGTATTAAATTGGTGTTTAGTTTTTCATGACATATAATGAGGATAATACTAATTTATCAGATAAAAATTGCTTTTGTTAGTGTTTTCCAAGGCAGTTAATGTTGAAACAACAGCAAGAACTCACTAATGTTAGCTAGATAAGAAAACTAATTAATAGTAGCCTAATTGTTATTCTGTGGCAGGCACAAGAAATTTAACTATTTGGTAAACATGTTGCTAACAAAAAATAGGATAGTAAAATATTAAGATAAAATTTTAAGTTCATAAACTTGACTCTGACATTTGGAAAAACTAACAAACGAACAACAAATAAATAAAGCTAGAGATGGTCTCATAGCTGGTTTCTACCCCTCGGCACTGAAACTCATCATAGTCATGATTTCTTCTTTAATTCTCTGAAAAATCTCTTCATTAGTCTTGTTTAGATTCAGTTTTCCTTATGTGCCTTTTTGCTTTGTCACAATTACCATTCTCCTAATAGCCATGGAAAGAAGACAAGCAAGACTATCTCATGGAATTACTTTCTAACTTGATGAGGATGAGGTCCTTTCACTTGTGCTTCTTTCTCTGCTTCTGCGTGTGCGTTTACTTTGTACTTCCTCATTCAACACCAGTCTTTGGCAACTAATAGTTCCTGAAGATTTTCTTGAAGTCATTAATTCTCCATCTCCATCTATCTTGCATCTTCAGCTGCCTTACTAGTATCTCTTTATAGATAACCTTTCTTCTCCTGTAACTTAAAAACAAATTCTTCATCTTTCTCTGCATCCTTTCTACTTCATCTGTTCTTCTGGCATCTGTATTAATCAATCATGCAATCTCAGCATGTTTTCTAATTCTTTTGGTTCATTTTGTTCCCTCCTTGCCTGCCTGCAGCACACACCAATAATCTGCCAGTTTCATTTTTACATTATCTCCAAAATCCATGTCTTTGAATTCCCGGTGCACAAAGTCCTGTCAAGACTCAATTAACTGTTGCACTGACTACTATAATTCTGTGTAAAAGATCCCCATGATTATCGCTTTGGAATCTCTCCAAATTACTAATAACATTTGTTTCTAATTCCTGGCTTCTTCTTCCTTTTAAGCCACATTTAGATTCCATATTCTGCCATTCCAGGCCTTCTGAAGTTTGCAAATTTCTACATCTAATTTCTTTCATATGCTTTCATTGTTCTAACTTGTATTTTCCCCTTACATTCGTCTCTCACTTTTCTTCATTCATCTCTTCCTCTTTTCCATATTTATCTTCTTTAAATTCCCTTCTGATATACCAGATATTCTGATATACTGATGAAGAATATTACTCTTCAAGTAATATAAAAATAAAAGTGTTGTTTGTAAAATGTTTTAAAACTAGTTCTTACCCTTAATAAACACTTCTTATTGATTGAATTGATATTTATTATGATAATATTGACTGTAGTTCAGTTACTTAATATTCCCAGGGATATCCAATTTTATACATAGCTGTGGAGTTTTTGTTATAAATCAGGCCTAATTAAAGAATTATCCAGATTTTTCACCTACAACAGAAGAACATAATTTGCTGACATGCGTATTCAGTATTGTATGGGAATAAGAATTACACTCTTCCAAACAGTATATCACCTGTAGGTTGTGATACCTTAGTGTTGCAGTAGCTTACAGTCATATTTAGTTTTCATATCTTTTAAAAAAAAATTTAGTTCTGTAGTAATAGGTAGCATGGTTTGGGTTCATTCATGTATTGTTCTGAAGCA
This sequence comes from Anas platyrhynchos, assembly GCF_047663525.1. Taxonomy (NCBI): domain Eukaryota; kingdom Metazoa; phylum Chordata; class Aves; order Anseriformes; family Anatidae; genus Anas; species Anas platyrhynchos. Next base: position 22,609,112 of record NC_092589.1, read on the forward strand.
ATCTGTTGCATTTTTCCATTACTGTCTAATACCAATAAAGTTTATAAATTTAATATTTATTTAGCAATCTTTTTTAGTCCTTCTTTCTGTACTAATTTTTAAATTTTTAAAATTGATTACAGGCTATCAAGTCTCCAGTCCTCTGTAGGGGACTTAACTTTTTTATATTCACACTATGCAACTAACCTAAATTATATTGTTATGCAATATTATTGAACTTCATAGAATTAAAATTTTAACTGTAGGTGAAAAATCCAGGGAAAAACATCACAAGCTTCAACAGTAAGAAATATTTTAAAAGGATTTTTTTTCTGTTTTGGTACTAAATTATCATGCTGATAGGTATTACTACTTTTTATATTTTCTATGATTACTATAACTACTACTTTTTATGTTTTCAGATGTGTAGATGAAGACAGAAAAATAAAGTACAAAGCTGCTGTCAAAATTCAGAGCTGGTTTCGAGGATGCAGAGTCCGAGCCTATCTGAGGTAGTATATTAGGCTTATTTTAATCTGTATTTTGTACTTGAATTTAGTTCCAAAATTTCTCATGGTATTATTTGATTTTAATAAAATGAGAAAATTTTGAAAAAAAAACAAACAAACAACAGTCTATCATTTATTCTGCTTTTAAATTGAATGAAACATATGCTGGGCCACTGTAAAAAACAATTATTTTTGATTTTCATAGCTATATGCAATTAAAATGGCAAGATGCTAGTAAGCAGCTAATAAGTAGCAAAGAAACAGTCCATCTTCAATATAGAATCATAAAATATCCCAAGTTGGAAGGGACCCATAAGAATTACTGTGTCTCACTCCTGGCTCCAAACAGGACCCCCAGAAATCAAACCCTATGTCTGCGAGCATTGTCCAAATACTTCCTG